>NW_027528370.1:606144-788070 GCF_008692635.1 Crocuta crocuta | reverse complement strand
AAAAAAAAAAAAAAAAAAACCAAACAAACATAATTTCTTTCAGAAGAAGCATTGTTTTATAAGCCAGAGTTATTTTTCCAGAGTTATATGGTTGTTTTGTTTTGCTTTTTTCAACTCTCCACCTGAATGTTATGTTTCTGGCGATTTATCAAGCTACAAGCTTGAAAAGAAAAATGTATCAAAGGTCAAGTTGCTCATAAATAGGTTGCTGAAATGCCAGAAACAATTATACTGCATGGAAGAGTAATCCCCCAAAGAAATTGAATATCCAGTATGGGAAGTTTTATCTGCACTGTATAAATTTCTCAAATTTATACTATTGATGACTTCCAGATTATAATATACTACATACAATTGGTACATTTTAAGAGTAGATTATGTTCTCAAAGGAAACAAACGTGTGCTTTGGAAAGTGTTGTAGTACATAGATATAGGTAAAAATCTAAACTCACTTATTATACCATGTTTTAATCAAGTACCTGCCAGATACTTGTGTCTGAAATGTATCATGTTATGATGGAGAGAATATGAGCTTTGGAGTCTAGGAATATGCACTTGAAATACTGTGTCTGCATAAAGTAGCAGATGACTTGGGGCAAGGAGGAAAAAGCTATTTGATTCTCTATTTCTTTTTTTTTTTTTTTAACATGTATTTATTTTTGAGAGACATAGAGTGAGCAAGGGGAGGACAGAGAGAGAGAGAGAGACAGAGAGAGACAGAATCCGAAGTAGGCTGCAGACCCAGGCTCTGAGCTGTCAGCCCAGAGCCCCATGCAGGGCTTGAACTCACGAACCCTGAGATCATGACCTGAGCCGAAGCCAGATGCTTAACTTACTGAGCCACCCAGGCATCCCTTGATTCTCTCTTTCAAATGTGCAAGATGTGATTTAAAAAAATATTCACCTCTTGACTTGCTATGATGATCATTTGCTTGGTACATAGTTGGTATTTAAAAGTGTTTCCTTTCTTTTTATGTAATAATCAGCACGAAACTATCATAGATTTTTAAACAGTAAAGCATCAAAAGGATACCTGGGTGGCTGAGTCAGTTAAACCTCCAACTCTTGATTTCAGTTCAGGTCATGATGTCATGGTGTGAGGTCCAGCTGACAGCCCACTTGGGATTCTCTCTCTCTCTCTCTCTCTCTCTCTCTCTCTCTCTCTCTCTCTCTCTCTGCATCTCTCTCTCTCCCCGCCTCACCCTTCTCCCTACCCCCTCCCCATCCTTTCTCAAAAAAAAATAATAATAATAATAAATAAAGCAAAAAAAAAGGAACATCAAAGAAATATGTTAGTTCATCTCATCTTATCTTGTAAGTAGAATCAGATTGGAGGTTCAAGACTCAGTTGTGTTAGGTTTTTTGTTTGTTTTACTTTATCTTCTTCTGAATTATGATGAGAACACTGAGAATTAAGAGGACAGGACTTCTAAATCAGGTGTTGATTGCACCCAGGGATTTTATTCATAATATTTAACAAAATGTTCACAAGCATGAGGCACTCACATTGACCCACCCGTCTGGGCAGATGCCTTGATCAATTGCTTTGTCTTTAAAAATCAGTGTGCTGGCCAGCTGAATAGCACCGCCACAGTTACATGAGAAAAGTGTAAAGTATCCTTAGCCTAATCTACTTACTTTTCAATTTTAGAAAATATTTACTCCTGTAAGAGCAAAATCCCCATGAATGTAGATCCCATGAATGTTTTCTTCTAGATTTCGGATCAAATTATATTATGTGTGTATTGACTTAAGGGTGTGTATGTGTGTGTGTGAGCAGCAATTGTATTTTATTGATTCATGATTAAAAATACTTGTAACTGGGGCGCCTGGGTGGCTTAGTCGGTTAAGCGTCCGACTTTCGCTTAGGTCATGATCTCGCGGTTCGTGGGTTCGAGCCCCACGTCAGGCTCTGTGCTAACTGCCAGCTCAGAGCCTGGAGGCTGTTTCAGTCTGTGACTCCCTCTCTCTCTGACCCTCCCCTGGGCATGCTGTCTCTCTCTCTCTCTCTCCTAGAAATAAATAAAAAACATTAAAAAAAAAAATACTTGTAACATAAACCAGAAGATATTACCCCCAAATGGCCCTGTTAGGAAACCTCTACTATAAAACTTCATTACTTCCTTCATAGATGACTATGAAGTAAAAATGATCCCACTCTGATTTACTTATATCTCCTTAAAGTATCTAAATCATTGCTTTGACGCAGGACTTGAGATAAACAACAAAAAGAGTTATTTGAGATAAATTAAGATGGTACAATGGGTCACCATTATTTATTTTTAATTAAATATGTACATATAAATTCCAGTCACAAATAAGATGATGAGAATTTGATTCCGTTATACTTATATTCAAACTTATTGGAGTTTAATCAGGAATAAGTAGATCACATACCTTCGACACACTGATGTATCAGAATCATTCAGGAATCTTTATTTTTTTTTACCTCCACCTATGTTGATGTATAATTGACATATGACATTGCTTAACTTTAAGATGTACAAGGTGAGGCACCTGAATGGCTCAGTCGGTTAAGCATCCGACTTCGGCTCAGGTCATGATCTCACAGTTTGTGGGTTTGACCCCACATCGGGCTCTCTGCTGACCGCTAGCTCAGAGCCTAGAGCCTGTTTCAGATTCTGTATCTCCTTCTCTCTCTGGCCCTCCCCTGCTCATGCTGTCTCTCTCTCAGAAATAAATAAAACATTAATTTTTTTAAAAAAAACATATACAAGGTATTTATTTGATGCACTTCCATATTGCAATATGATTCACCATAGTGTTAGCATTATGTTAAGTGAAATTAAACAGAAAGACAACTACTATATGATCTTACTTATATGTGGAAGCTGAAACTTGTAGAAACAGAGAACAGAGTGGTGGTTACCAGAAACTGGGGGTGGAGGAAATGGGGAGATATTGGACAAAAAATACAAACTTCCAGTTAGGAGCTGGATATGTTCTGGGGACCTAACACACAACATTGTGATTATAAACAGCATTACTGTGCTGTATATGTGAACATTGCTAATAGAGTAGATCTTAAATGTTCTCACCAAAGAGAGAAAGAGAGAGATGGTTTTATGTGATGTGATAGAGGGGTTTAGAATTTTTTGTAACTGAAGAAATAATTGACATATCACATTGTATTAGTTTCATTTATACAACATGATGGTACAATATTTGTATACACTGTGAAGCAGTCACCACAGTAAGTCTAGATACATCCACCATATACATAGTTACAAAATTTCTTTTTCTTGTGATGAGAACTTTTAAGATTCATTCTTTTAGCAGTGTTCTAATATACAATAATGTATTATTAACTGTCCATCACATGCTGTCATTGCATTCCCATGACTTACTTATTTTATAACTAGGAATTTATACCTTTTAACCTCCTTCACCCATTTCACCCACCCCATACCCCTTGGTAACCACCAGGCTATTCTCTGTATTTTTGACTTCGGTTTTGTTTTATTTTGATTTACTTATTTGTTTTGTTTTTAGATTCCACATATAAGAGAAATCATATGGTATTTGCCTTTGTCTGACTTATTTCATTTAGTATAATGTCTTCAAGTTCCACTTACATTGTTGCATATGACAAGATCCCACTCGATGTTGTGGTTGAGTAATAATATGTTGTTTTGTATATATCTTCTGTATCCAACCGTCCATCATTGGTCACTTAGGTTGTTTCCTTATGTTGATTATTGTATATAATCCTGCAGTGAACATGATGATGCATATGTCTTTTTGAATTAGTATTTTAACCCTTGGGGGAGTATATGCATCAGTAGTGGAATTGCTGCATCATATACTGGCTCTATTTTTAATTTTTTAAAGGAATATCCATACTCTTTTTCACAATGGCTAAACCAATTTACATTCACCCCAACAGTTCATGAGGGTTCCTTTTTCTCCTCCTCATCATCAACACTTATTCTTTCTTGTCTTTTATATTCTAGCCATTCTAACTCATGCACAGTGATAATCTTATTGTGGTTTTTACTTGCATTTCCTTGACAATGAGTGATGTTGAGTATCTTTTCATGTGTCTTTTGGCCATGTGTATGTCTTCTTTGGAAAATGAAGTCTGATCCAAAAAAAAAATTACTGTCAAGAACAATATCAAAAAGCTTACCACCTTTTTTTTCTTCTATGAGTTTTATGGTTTCAGTTTTTACACTGAAGTCTTTAATTCACTTGGAGTTAAGCTGTGTATGGGCTATAATTTTTTTTGTATGTGGCTATTCAGGTTTCCCAACAAGATTTAGTGAAAAAACTATCCTTCCCCATTTTTTTGGTAAATTAATTGACCATATATGTGTGAGTTATTTATGGGGTCTCTATTCTATTCCATTGATCTATATGTCTGTTTTCATGCCAATACCTACTATTATGATTACTATAGCTTTGAACACAGTTGGCAATCATGGAGCGTCAGACCTCCAATTTTATTCTTTCTCAAGATTGCTTTGGCTTATTCAGGGTCTTTTGTGGTTACATACACATTTTAGGATTTGTTAGTTCTGTTTCTGTGAGAAATGCCATTGGAGTTTTGATAGGGATTGCATTAAATCTGTAGATTGTTTTGGCCTATATGCACATTTTAACAATATTGATTCTTCCAATCCATTAGCATGGAACATCTTTCATTTATATGTGTCTACTTCAATTTCTTCCATCACAGTCTTTTTCAGTACAAGTTTTTCACCTCCTTGGTTAAACTTATTCCTAGACAGTATATTCTTTTTAATGTAATTGTAAATGGGATTTTCTTAATTTCTCTTTCTGACAGTTTATGCTGTTGTGTAGAAATGCAACAGATTTTTGTGTATTGATTCTGTATTCTGCAACTTTACTGAACTTATGTAGTAGTAACTCTAACAAATTTTGGGTGGAATTTTTAGGGTTTTCCATATATAAAATCATGTAACTGTAACCCATGAATACTGACAGCTTTACTTATTCCTTTCCAATTTTGATGGCTTTTATTTATTTTTATTTCCCTATTGGTCTGGCAAGGGTTTCCAATACTGTGTTGAATAAAAGTGGCAAGAGTGACATCCTTTCTGGTTTCTGATCTTAGAGCAAAGACTTTTAGCTTTTCACTATTGAGTATGATGTTAGCTGTGGGCTTGTCATATATGGCCTTTATTATGCTGATGTTTGTTTCCTTTATACACACTTTGTTGAGAGTTTTTATCGTAAATGAATTTTGGTTTTGTCAAATGCTTTTCATGCATCTACTAATGCATTTTTTTCTCCTTCATTTTGTTAACGTGGTATATATCATGTTGATTGATTTACAGATATTGAACCATCTTTTCATTCCAGAACAAATTCCACATGATCATGGTGTATGATCTTTTTAATGTATTGTTGAATATGGTTTGTTGGGGATTTTTGCATCTATGCTTATTGGAGATATTGGCCTGTAATTTTCTTTGTTGTGTGTGGTGTCCTTTCTGGAATTTTCATTAGTAATGCTGGCCTCATAAAATGAGTTTGAAGGCATTCCCACCTCTGCAGTTTTTGGAAAACTTTGAAAAAATTAGTATTAATCTTTTAAATGTTTGGTAGAACTCACTATGAATTACCTGGTCCTAGACATTTGCTTATAGGGTGTTTCTAGATTTCTCATTCAATCTCCTTACTAGTAATTGGTCTATTAGTATTTTCCATTTCTTTATGGTCAGTCGTAGAAGGTTGTATATGTTTACAAACTTATCCATGTTGTTGTTGACATATAGGGATTCATAATAGTCTCTTATGATTCTTCATATTTCTGTGATGTCAGTTGTAACACCTCTTTCATTTCTTATTTTATTTGATCTGTTTTTTTTCTTGGTCATTCTAGCTAAAGATTTATGAATTTTATTCTTTTCAAAGAACCAGCTCTTAGTTTCAGTAATTTTTTTTAGTCTCTACTTCATTTATTTCCTCTCTGTTCTTTGTTATTTCCTTCCTTCTACTTTGTGCCTCATTTGTTCTTTTTATAGTTGCTTGAGGTATAAAGTTGGACTGTTGGAGATTTTTCTTCTTTCTTGGGTATAAACTTAAATGCTGTGAACTTCATTGTTAGAACTGCTTTTGCTGCAGGCCATACATTTTGGTGTATTGTTTTTCACTTTCATTGTCTCATGATAGTTTTTGATTTCTCATTTGATTTCTTCATTGACCCATTGGCTGTTCAGTAGCATGTTGTTTAACCTCCATCTACTTGTGATTTTTCCAGGTTTTTTCTTGTAGTTGATTTCTAATTTCATACCATTGTAGTCAGGAAAGATCCCTGATATGATACTAATCTTTTTAAACTTATTAAGACTCAAGGAAAATTCCATATGTTCCTATACCTACATACTCCACCCTGTAACTGGCCCCTCACCACTGCCTCATAGCAGACAGTCTCTTCTTTGCTGTCCTGTCTGCTGTTCCCTTGCAGTGTATTCAGTAAACTTCTGTCTCCTTTTAAAAAAAATTACTAAGACTTATTCTTTGGCCTAACATGTCATCTATCCTTAAGAATGTTCTATGTGCACATGACAAGAATGTATATTCTGCTGGTTTGGGATGGAATGTTCTGTATATATTAAGTCCATCTGGTCTAATGTGTCATTTAAGGCCAGTGTTTCTTTATTGATTTTTGGTGTGGATAATTTATCCACTGATGTAAGTGGGGTCTTAAGTTCCCTTACTATTATCGTATTCTTGTCTATCTCTTCGTTTACGTCTGTGAATATTTATTTTATATATTAGGTGCTCCTATGTGCGTTATATAAATATTTGTAAATTTTATATCTTCTTGGGTTGACAACTTTATCATTATGTAATGCCCTTCTTTGTTTCTCGTACAATCTTTGTTTTAAAGTGTATTTTTTCTGGTGTAAGTATAGCTACCCCAGCTTTCTTTTGGCTTCTATTTGTATGGGACATCTTTTTCCTTCCTTTACTTTTAGTCTGTATGCATCCTTACATCTGATTGGGTCTCCTGTAGACAGCATATAGCTGGCCAGCTTTGTCAAGGCAGAGGAAGAGTACAAGATATCGCCTGCCAGCTTTAGTGGGGCACAGGGAGAGTGCAGAAATGGTGTTGCCAAAACCTCTGTCTCTGAAGAGAATCTCACCAGGCCCCTACCCCTCCAGTAGATGCTTGAAGATTAGTAAGTAAATCTTCTTCGCATATAGGCTGAGTGCTTTACAAACTGCTCATTCTGCACTGGGCCCTGGGGAGAGTGAGCTTGCTTACAAGCCCTTCAAGAGCAGTCTTGCCATTCACAGCAACCTGCCCAGGGCTCATAGACACAAGCCCTCTTGGTTTTCAAAGCCTGTTGTTTGGGGGGACTATCTTAAGGGTTGAGGTATCTGTTATAGAGGTATAGGAGTTAAGAATTGGGGTAACTGATAGGTAATACGAACTCTTTGATCCTCATGAAAAAGTTTCAGATTTGTGAAATCCCTCCTGATTGTGGGTTGCTGTGCTAGAGGTAGAATGTCTGATGAGACTCAAACTTTCTTGCCTGCCTTGATATGGCCCTTTCCTTGCCTATATGAAGTATGTGTCAACTAGTTTTCAAGTCACTTTCAGAGGGAGTTTTTTTCTATGTAGCTGTAGATACAGTGTATCTGTGGAAGGGAGTCCATTCAGGATCCTCTTATGTTGCATCTTGAACTGTCCCCCACCCACCTAAGGATCTATTTTAAATGAAAATTTCTAAGACCTTGCTTGGTAGATCCTGTTGAGTAGTTCTCTGGTAGGACCTAAAGACAGATGTATTTAGAAGAACCTCTGCCACATTTGGAGCTAGAGTAAATTTTTTATCTTTTTCCAGTCCCTATTCTCACTGTCCTTTAATTTTGACATCTGTTAACTGCTTCTTCTTGGGTTTCATTTTGACCCATCTAAGACTAACCATCTCCTTTTTTATCAGAACAATATGAACCCTTCAATGGAACTCTCAGATTTTCTTTTTGCAGATATTTATTAGTCATGGTTTGCTTTTGTTTGTTTGTTTGTTTGTTTTATTTTAACAGGGACTTTCTATCTCAGGTATTGAACTGATGATGCTCCTTCTCTATCAGGTGCATACACTTTTATTACAAAGTCTTACAATTGCTGTTAACTCCAAGATGGCCCTGAGCAACTTTCTATAAATGTTAACTGTTGATGAAATGAGCTGGGAGGTCCTAACATGTTTGTGGTTTTCAGTATGAAAGCAAATAGCTTTCAGACCAATAAATAATATAACACTTTCCCCATCTTGAAACTTCATTTTTCCAGAGATCATTTTCTTGTAATTTGCTACCAGACATTCCACTATCACTATGAAGATAAAAGGGGCAAATTGTGACTTAATCTCCTATAGCTCTCAACCTAGTGTTTGTTTAAGGTCCAAACTTACAGTGTTTCTCCATGAGGTCATCACAGGACAGAGTGGAAGATTTCGGAAAACTTTAATGATGATGATTAATTCTTTGAACTCATTTCTGCTTCAGAGCCTTCCCACGTAGTCCAAACTCCTACCTTTTTTACTGCCTCTCTTCTTTATTTCCAGTTCATCTTTCATTCCCTCAAAACTCTGTTCAAATTTCACTGTCTTCAAAATGTGTCTTTTTATAAACTGTGCCATGCCTAATCATCTCATAAATCAGTCTCTATTGGTAACCAAAATTTTACACTGTGATTATTGGTGCATATTTTTATGGGATAAACATAATATCTGCAAATCATTTGGTCTTATTAATCCTGGCAAGATTCCAAAGTCTAAATATATGTCTCTTTACCTGGTTTTACTTATTCGTAATTTTGCTGTTACACTGTAGACTTGCTCTTTGAATGACTATCTGTGGGATAACTATGCTTTTTATTTATGTGATTATATAAAAGATCCCAACATATAGGAGTGTGGAAAGAGGTGGCAAAAATTGCTTTAAACAAGAACATTTTCAAGTTGAGATTGGTTTTTAACCTAAGCCTAAAATGTTGATATATGTGCAGAATCATCCATTTCTAGGCAGTAGGGTCTCCTGGGCCTAGTCTGATTGCAACTTTACCTAGAACATGGCAAATGGACTTGTTAGACAAGATAGGTCAAGTGAGGGCAGTTGGTGGAATGTCTTAAAACACAACAGACACAAATGTATGCTTGATATAGAGAACCAAAGGCAGTCAGTTGAGGGTATAATGTAATCACAGCAGTTTGGTTGGCAGACTATTTGGTTGATAATTTGCAGGATAGATTGGAAACGTGAGACTCCCTTAGGGAAAGACCTGAAACCAAGACCTGGGGAATAAAAAAAAGGTGGGGCGGGGAGGGGAAGCCATTCCAAGGGCCCCCATCCAAAGAGAGCCCTGCAAGCTTCCGTGAGGAACTGACTGGGATAGAACCTTCAAAATGCACCGGTGTGATGGAGGGTGAGGCTGGAGAGATCAAAATAGGAGTTGTACCTCATCACAGAGCAAATGGAATTCTGTTGCAATACTTGTACTATCTATTTACATAAGCTCTTAAAGTTAAATTAATTAAACCAATATATTATAATAAATGAGACTATTTTGTTGATTGTATTGATAACTACTCTTCAGAATGACCCTACTATATAACTCATTTTGTAATGTAGTTCAGTATAACTACATAACACTTCTGGAAGCAGCTCTTTTTTTTCTTCTTGTCTAGAAGATGCTGAAGGCTTGAAGACTGAAAATAGTGTGCAGCTATTTTGCTTACAGTGTTTAAGTCACTGTAGGGGCGCCTGGGTAGCTCAGTCGGCTAGGTGTCTGACTTCAGCTCAGGTCATGATCTCACAGTTCCTGAGTTCAAGCCCTGTACTGGGCTCTGTGCTTACAGTGTGGACCCTGCTTAAGATCTCTCTCTCTCTCTCTCTCTCTCTCTCTTTCTCTTTCTCTGTCTCCCCTGCTCATGCTCTCTCTCTCTCAAAACAAGTAAAAAATAAAACTTTAAAAAAACTCAATGTAAATGATTTAATCCATCAAGAGAAACGGCACTAAAGGAGCATTATGGGATGCCTCATGTCTTGGTGCTTCTTCTTACCACTGTGAGCTCAATATTCTGTAGTATAACTTTTAATTAAAAATTGTATTGAAGGCCCAAAGTCCTCTCTAACTCAACTCTAAATAATTTTGAGACTATAACATATAACAGTTAATACTTGTAATTACACAAATTGGCTTTTCCTGAGTTTTCTATATTTCCTCACAATCTTAGCACTTTAACAAAAGAAAAATGTAAAACTACTGAATGATCAAGCTTATGCAATCAGACCAGTAGAATTTTTCTTACTTATACCTTATAAGTTATGGTAAATAAGTCTGCTTATAAGCAGAATTAGGAGAAAATGATAAAGCACATTAATTCAAGTTTGCTGAAACATAGTGGAGCACCTCCATTCTTATCATGGTGTGGGAGGAATGGTCAGTTCCACCACTGAAAGGAGGTGAAGAAAGTGGGCATAGTGTTGTTACAATAGAGAACATTTTTCAATTATGTACCAGACACTGAGCTAGGCACTTAATTTTTAAAAAATCATTTAATATGTGTAGCAGTACTGATGAGTTTAGGGGGTCGGGGGGTTGGTGGTTCAGAGCTGATGATCAAGAAAGAATTCTTGAGAACATCTTTG
Organism: Crocuta crocuta; assembly: GCF_008692635.1. Classification (NCBI taxonomy): domain Eukaryota; kingdom Metazoa; phylum Chordata; class Mammalia; order Carnivora; family Hyaenidae; genus Crocuta; species Crocuta crocuta. The sequence goes on along the minus strand of NW_027528370.1, from coordinate 777,420 downwards.
GTGTGAAAAGGTGAAATTACTAAAGTATGGGTACAGGACCTGTGGGCAGAAGAGCTGCCCCAGGACCTTGAGGATTGACTAGTTATATACTATGGAGTTGGAGAAGGTAAAGTCTAGGGAAAGTTTCCAAAGGGATTTTCATATGCTAAAGAAGACTCACAGGATCCTGGAGGCCTAGCACTTGTCAAGCTAAGGTTGTTTTTCCTTCTAGGAAAGCATTAACATTAAGATAGTAGGGAGTTCCTTTTCTCTGCCTGCCTCAATTATTTGTCATTCGACTGCAGATTATAAGAAATTTTAATTTTCTCTGTCATTTCCTTCTGCCTTTGTTCCCCACATCACTATGGAGAAGAGTGTGGTACTAAGGACTCCAGGAAACTGAGTCTATAGGTTTCTGGAGATTAGGCTATTGATAAAATTGCCCTTTTCTTGTAATTTACTCAGACATTTGTAAACCAATGGAGACCCAAGTCCTCTATGACTGTGATCTCTATCAGTTAATGATGTGTTTTCTTTCCTTTCCTTTGTCCTTTTTTTGAAAATTTTTAGTGTTTTATTTATTTTAGAGAGAGAGAGAATAAGGTAAGGGGCAGAGAGAGGGGGAGACACAGAATCCAAAGCAGACTCTCAGAGCCTGATGCAGGGCTTGAACTCACATACTGTGAGATCACAAATGGAGCTGAAGTTGGACACTTAACTGACTGAGATACCCAGGTGCCCCCCCTTTTTTTTTTTTGGTTTTTTTTTTTTTTGGTTTTTTGTTTTTTGTTCTTGGCCAACCATGAGTGCTTGAGGAATATCACAACATATCCCACCTGGTAGGGGTGGCTTGTGCTAGTTTGTCCTTTGCTTTCAGCTTTCCTTATGGTCCCTCATCAGTACCATAAAATAAATACTATTATTATTAGCTTTTATTCAGTAGATTACAAAACTGAACTTTAGAAAAAAATTAAATAATTTGCTCCAGGGTATGTAGTTAATAAGTGGTGAAGCTAGAATTTGAACTAGGGAAGTTTGACTTCTAGTGACTAAAAAGGTAAATTTGGAGGAGGTGAAATTAACATTGTCGATATTTTCAAACACATAAATAATTAAGAATAATGAAGCCACAAGAAAGAAGTACTCTAGAATCTCTAGAATGAAAATATGAAATAAACAATTCTGGGAGAAATAAGAACAAATAAAACTTTGTATAAGTTAAAATAATGCCAGAGATAAGGTTATTATTTGAATTTTCTGGAGTTTCCATACTGCTTTTAAAAACATGAGTCTCAGTTCACTTTTTAGTCTGAAAATACACAAGGCTGAATAGTCTAGGACTTTCACAAATAGATAACAGGAAAGGCATAAAAATGAAGTATTAGTTTCAGTTAAATGAAATTAAACATGTCTCACATTTTTATTGCAAAATATATGTGCTTTAAGTTATATGCTTAATATATAACACACAGAAAGAACATGCTTAAAAAATGTGTCACGATAGTTGATGTTAAGTCATGTGCCTGATGTCAGATTTCATGAAGTATAAACATGAAGATTTTTTTCTTTTTTTCTGCCCAATCCCAAGTGAGATCCTCCACCTGCATTATTAGGAAAGTAAATCATGGATATAGTGATAGTTGTTTGCCTACATGTATGGTTTAAACTAGGAGTACCTTAAATTCAATGAAGCATAAAAATGCAGAGATGTGATTGGATTTAGCCCAGTATTTTCATCATTTGTTTATAACAAATCATGTTATTTACTATACTTTGTTAGAATGGGCTTCATCTCAAAAATGAAATTAAAGATTATGTTAATGACCATATCAGGGCATGGATTTGGAAAGTGGATACTGACAGGGAAAGGAAGGCAGCTTTTTGTACTTGAGGGTCACCTGATTCATTTTGCAGGACCACAAAGGAATGAAAACACAGATAGAGACTTTAAGTAACACAAAATGATAAAAGGGAAGAAAACATAGTGAGAAAATAAAAGATACATTTATTGGGAATGGAAAGGTTTTGAAGAAGATGATGAAAGAGCAGGGAAATGCTAAAAATAATTATAGTACAAAGATTCTAGATTGCTTAAAGGTATTTAAAAGTTAGTAGGTAACTGCATAGATTTTTTTGAGACAAAAAGAGAAGATTAAATTTATGGTAATGTGAATTAGTGATGTGAATTAGTTTCAAAAACTGCACCAAAGTTATACAAGTAAAGAAGACTTTATTTTAGACTATTACAATAGAAACTGAAATCAACTCCACAGAAACAAAGGCAGGAATGTTTTTAAGTATTGTATGAATTAGTGAGAAAGCAATTGAGGACAGCAGGGAAGAAATTGATGAATAGGATGTGTTTGCTGAGTACATTGAGTTACTCCTGAGTTTGGAAATATTTTTCTCAGTGATAGGCCATGTATGTTTGCTAACCGCTACCCATTGAAGAAGTTGGAGACCTACTATCCTACTAAGACTGAGGTAACAGGGCACTACCTCCTTTGATGTTCCCATGTCAAAGAGAAGGTTCCCAAATCCTAAAGAAAGACATTTCCACATTTCCTGGCTTGTAAGACTGAGAAGAGGCTAGAAGAAATTTACATGAATTTCAAAGGGGCAGAAAAAGAATTTAAAATTGCAAGGCGTTTTGTTTTGTTTTGTTTAATAAATGTCTTAAGGAAGATCAGGGGCCTAGAGACAGGAAAGAACCTGTCAAGTTCAGGCAAGCTAAGGGTAATGTTAAGGTCGTCTTGATCAGGATCTAATAGACTAAAAGTTGAAAATCTATACACACAAGTGGCCTTTTCAAAAGAGCAAGGCATGTCCTGGGATTTCTAAACCATTTTTCCCCTAATCCAGCAAACGTTTACTGCAAAAGTCTTTAGTTTTGATAGTAACTTAACCAAAGAATTCAGATATAAAAATATTGAATAAGACAAAATCCCTGGCCAGAGGGTTCTCTTAGGCTAGTGAGAGGTAAAGGTGAGTGAGTAAACAATTGTCAAATGTCTTTAAAGTGATATGTTTACAGTGTTGTGGGAACAGAGCATGTAGAGCACAAGTCCATCTGGGGAACTTGAGAAAGTCAGAGAAGGTCCGCAGAGCAAGATAGCCCAGTCCTAAAAAGTGACTTAGCAAGAGGGTAGGGCAACCAGACATGAAGAACGGTGTACACTAAATGGCAAAGGAGTGAGAAAGCAGCATTTCAGTTCATAGAGAAGCAAATAGCTTTGTATGGATAGAATGTAGGGAAAACGTGAGGCAGTGACAGGAGATGAGGATTTCCTATGTCCAACTAAGGAATTTGGCCCTCAGCTAATAGGTAGACTTATGTTTGCATTTTAGAAACATATTTTGAGGGTCAGGATGGGTGATGGGCTATAGGGTGAATGGTAGACAGCAGGAGATTGGAGATAAGTGTACAACTGCCTAGAAGAAAACATGGGGTCAGGAGATGATTAGCACATTGAATAAATCAGATTCACTACCTGGATGTGATAAATGAAGGATTGCAGGGGTTAAATATTATTTGGAAACTTCCCATGTAAGATGAAGAGATATGAAGCTTCTCTTCAACAAGAGGAACAAAGAAAGAGTTATAAGACTCCATTCACAGGTCTTTTACTTCAATAAGCTGAGAGTGATTCCAGACTTATATATCCTACAGTTGTTATAAAGTTCAGCTAAGATTGTTATATGAAAATGTTTTCTGAAAAGATCCAGGCAAAAACAAGACTTTATTCTTTTCCTATCTCAATTCTTTTGTGAATTTGTATTGGTTATCAATAAATAAGTAAATATACAAATAATGACTGCCACTATCAAAAGTCAATATGAATTTTTAAGACAATTTCTGAAGAATACGAAAGACATCAACAACTCAGTAATATTTCTCAGGATTGCTATAGTGTTTGTGTAAGTCTGGCAAGGAAAATCTGTCCCAAAAATATAGTAGTAGAGGCTTTCCAAACAACATGCTTTTTAAAAATCTTGACTCTGTATCTAGTTTCTCTCTACTTTCATGTCTCCCTTCTGTTTACGCCTCTCTCAATTCCATTACCTTCATGAGTTTTGATTCTTCAGTATCTTCTGGATGTATATTGTACATAGTACTACCATGGCTGCCGAAATCAACGATCACGATCTGAACATTTCTATGATTAAAAAGAAATTAGAATAATGCAAGGAACATTTAGGGAATAGCGCTGAACATGTATATGCTTTACATTAAAATACAATTAATTATATTTTTACTGTATGAATGTTGTGTTCTTTGCTCATCTCCTAAGCTATAAAAACCTTGAAACTATAAAAACCTTCATAAACTAAGATTTATCTTTTATGTTACATTTAAGCTCTAGAACAGTGAATCCAATAAACATTCAGTATATACTTTTACCAAGAAAAAGAAGTGTATCCTTTGATCGCTCTTCTCATTTTGTTTTATTTTTATGGAAATTGTTGTGAATTTTTAGTGTAATTACTTCAAACAGATGTTAAATTCTCTTATCCTGATAATAGGAACACAGTAAAATGAAAGGAGAAGAGTTCATGAGTTTGGTGAATTTCATGAAATAGCCCAAACAAAGGAAAAATTTGGAGGTTACTTTAAAAATGTCAAAATACATGTTTAAATTGATTAAATGATGAATTATTAAAAATATATTCTTAAAACTGTATTTATGAAGAGATAGGAAGGCACCCACTTAAACATTGAAGTCTTGTTTTGAGTTCATAAATATAACTAAACCCAAGTATACTCATTTTATTTCTCAGCCTTTTATTTAGGTTTTTATAAGTTTAAGCCAGATATGCTTTAGGTAAGCTTAGTTAAGGCTTCAAAATAAGACAGAAGTTGTAATATGTAGTCATTCATTTCTTTCTGTGTTATATATTTCATGTAAAATATGCATTTTTGTAGGTTTAGTTAAGGTGCCTAGAGCTTCATGGGTGGAAAATAGAAGTCACATAAATATAAACCAGTCCTTTGAAACTTTTGTGTGTGTAAATGCATGCCAAAAAAAAAAAATATATATATATATATAGTATATTTAATACACAAAGACAAGTGTAAGGATTCTAAACGACTTCAAGTTGACTACTTAGCTAAGAAATTGTCTTTAGAAAGACTAAAGAAGGAAAACCAGGTTGCATTGGTGTCACCTACATGAACTGTAGAACCACATCATTCACCGTTATGATAATTAGATTTGTCTGCCCAGATTTCTTTGGATGCACACTCAGATAATCAAAATCTCAAAAGGTTCTATAATGGGGACGTATGGTAGTTGAAAATGTGATAAAAGTAGCATAGTAGATATAGAAAAATGGAATTTCCAAAACACTCAGCAGTAAAATTTTTATTCCTCTATATGGAAAAAATTTACAGTAACCTATTATTTGGATATGTACATACATTCTCTGAAATAATGTCATGCAAAACAGTTCTTATCTAATTAAAATAGTGTTTATCAATCAAAAACAGGTTTTAATAAGAAGAGGAGGGATGAAATTAATTTCTGCAGCACTAATAAATAGAGACTTGGTTTCCAGGCCCACTTTTTGTATGAATAGTAAGATAGAAGTTACACTCATAGAAAGTGACTGGAAAGACAAATTATGAAATTACCTGTGATAGCCATAAACCCAGCTTTTCTTTCCTCCCTAATGTTTCCCTGATGACTTGTGCCTTGAGTGCTCCTGGGGATTGAGCTTAAAAGAGCATACTTCATGGGTGCCTGGGTGGCTCAGTCGGTTAAGCATCCGACTTTGGCTCAGGTCATGATCTCACAGTTTATGGGTTCGAGCCGTACATCGGGCTCTGTACTGACAGCTCAGAGCCTGGACCTGCTACAGATTCTGTGTCTCCCTTTCTCTCTCTGTCTCTCCCAATTTCATTCTGAGAGTCAGTTTCTCTCTCTCTCTCTCTCTCTCTCTCTGTCTGTCTCTGTCTCTCTCTGTCTCTAAAATAAACATTCAAAAAGAAAGCACACTTCCTAAGAGTTCCAGTTAGTGGTCAATTAGTTGAGTTGATTAAAACATCTGTCAAAAGCAAAGTCAGAGATCTAAATAATTTCATATTTTCGCAGACCCACTGCATTTTTTCAATGTTGTAAACCAAAATAGAGAACTTTAGACATGTCAACATGCATATGCTTTGAATTTGACACATTATTTTGCCATCCCCATGCTTAATTGTGCCCTTAAAAACAATTTAGAGTGCCAGTTTCTTGACTTCTTTGTAGACAAAGACTCACCCGTTAGTAACTCTCTTGGCATCCTGACTTCTCCCTACTACCATGCCAGTTAAAAAAGTGGATTGGAGGGGCACCTGGGTGGCTCAGTCGGTTAAGCATCTGGCTTTGGCTTAGGTCATGATCTCGCCATTCGTGGGTTTGAGCTCCGAATTGGGCTCTGTGCTGACAGCTAGCTCAGAGCCTGGAGACTGTTACAGATTCTGTATCTCCCTCTCTCTCTGACCCTCCCCTGCTCACGCTCTCTCTCTCTCTTTCTCTCTCTCAGAAATAAATTTTTTAAAAAACATTAAAAAAAAGTGGACTGGAAGGATGCCTCAGTGGCTTAGTCCCTTGAGCATCTGACTCTTGATTTTGATTCAGGTCATGATCCTTGAGTCGTGGGATCGAGCCCCATGTTGGGCTCTGTGCTGTGAATGGAGCCTGCTTAGGATTCTTCTCTCTCTCTCTCTCTCTCTCTCTCTCTTTCTCTCCCCACCCTTCCCCCATTCACATGTATATATACACTCTCTATTTAAAAAAAATGTAGATTGGAAATTGGCTAGAATTGAGTTTAGATCTCTGCTTCTTTAAACTTCTGCTCTTTGAAATAGTAAGCTTAAACTTGCTGAGCTTCAAATATTTTTCCTTTAAAGTAAAACTTAGATGTTAATATCTATATCAGAAGGTTGTTATGGGTGCGCTTGGGTGGCTTAGTCGGTTAGGCATCTGACTTCTAGTTTCAGCTCAGGTCATGATCTCACAGTGTGTGGGGTTGGGCTCTGTGTGGACAGCCTGGGATTCCATCTCTCTCTCTCTCTCAATAAAATAAAATAAAATAAACATTAAAAAAAAGAAGGTTGTTGTGAAAGGTACAAACCCATTTATGTAATAAATGAGACATGGGGATGTAATGTACAACATGGTGACTATAGTAATTCAGTAATACATATTTGAAAGTTGCTAAGAAGGTAGATTTTAGAAGACTTTATCTCTTGAAAAAAATTATAACTATATGTGGGAACAGATGTTAATTAGACTTACTGTGGTAATTATTTCACAATATATGCAAATATTGAAGCATTATGTTGCACACCTGAAACTAATGTAAATGTTATATGTCAATTATACCTCAAAAAAAAAAAAACTCATTATGACAATTAGCTGAGATGATGTATGTAAAATTCATAGTACAATGCTTGACACGAGATGGGCAATCAGCCATGTTTCACTTAATGTTTTCCTCCAAATATACCTTATATAAAAAGAAGTATAGAAAGAAGTCCCACAGAGAAATGATTGATGTTAGGTATGAAATCCAAATGAACTTGTAGCTGCCCCTTTCAAAAGGCGATCTGGTCCTATTCAAAACACAAGAGAAGAAAGGGAGAAAAATCCTAGAGCAGTGCTTCTCAGATTTTATGTACATGCACATCACTGGCGATCTTTGTAAAATGCAAATCATGATTCAGTGGATGAGGTGTGAAAGACTGCATCCCTGGCAAAGGCCAGCTGGTGCTTATGCTGCCTACCCACTGAATACACTGCGTAGCAAAGTCCTAGAGCCCTTGAATGCATGGTAAGAAATATTTTACTTAAGTCTGTATTTGTCTAGTCCAGCATTCTATTTCCTGATACAACTGGTTAAAATTAATTCATTTGTCCATTTAACAGAAGGTTATTTAGTGTCTGTTCTGTACCAGGCACTGTTTTAGGTTCTGAGTATAAAATAACGAGAGATAAAGATCATGCCCTCATTGGGCTTTTAATATAGTGGTAGGGTCAGAAAATAAACTTGTAAACAATTAATTAAAAGTTTCCCATGGTGATTAAAGCTGTAACAAAAAATGAAGTCACTGTGAGACTCTGTGTGATCAATTAAGTTTCCTCTAGGAAGGAGACAATTGAACTAAAACCCAAATATTGAGAAGTAATCTGTGAGAAGATTTGAAATTTTCATACAAAATGAAGAGACAATGCCAAGGCCCTGAGGCAACGATGAGATTGGTCTGTAGAAGACAAGGGGGAAAAGCCGTAGTGGCTAGAACATAATGTAATTATTTGGATGCAAGACAATGATAAGCAATTGGGAGCAAACAGGGGCCAGAGTTTACCTGGCAAAGCTGGGAAGAGTGAAGTAAAGGCTGAAATCTAAGGAAATCTTGGAGGTTGGATCTAAGGTAAGTCTTAGTAGCTCCACAGAGGATTAAAATGTACTCTACAATAAATGTTAAAAAATTTTAAAAAAAGTGGGGGGCGCCTGGGTGGCTCAGTCAGTTAAGCATCTGACTTCGGCTCAGGTCATGATCTCGTAGTTCGTTGGTTGGAGCCCCATGTCAGGCTCTCTGCTGACAGCTCAGAGCCTGGAGCCTGCTTCAGATTCTGTGTCTCCCTTTCTCTTTGCCCCTCCCCTGCTGCCTCTGTGTCTCTCTGTCTCTCCAAAATAAATAAACATTTAAAAGAAATTGTAATGTACTCTAAAAGGTGGAGGGGAGGGGGCACCTAGGCGACTCAGTTGAGTGTCCAATTTTGGCTCAGGTTATCATCTCAGGGTTTGTGAGTAGGACCCCTGCATTGGGCTTCCTGCTGTCTTCACAGAGCCCACTTTAGATCCTCTGTCCCCTTCTCTCTCTGCCCGTCCCCCTCCCGTATATCCGCATGTGCGTGCTCTCTCGCTCTCTTTCTCTCTCTGAAAAATAAATATTTTTTAAGAAAAAGACATTGTGCCTGGCTAATACATTAGCCAGAAATACACCTGGCTAAGCAGAACAAGAAGAGTGAAAATGAGTTAACGTAAGGTATGGGACACAGGTTGAAAAAAAAATAACTTATAAAGTCAGAAGGGTTAAAATTGTGACTTCCTTAAGTTTATGCTACAAGAAAGAGAAATATATAACTTATTCTATGCAAATTAATCTTATAACAGCACACATATAGCACACTTCAATTGTTGCAGAATGAATTAAATTTTTCTGAGTAGAAATGATTAAGTAAATATTAATGAAGAAATAAAACTGTAATAATTCATGGCTGACTCTAGACTATATCCCCAAACTTGCCTGACTTTTCACAGGATACTAGAAATCAAAATGAAAGAGAGTAGATGGAATATTAAAAGTAGCAATGAAGAAAATAAGACATGCAAGTCCCCTCTTGTACTCATAAAAAAGTCTACTAGGAAAAAGAGTCATCATTATTATGTAAATTATAAAATATTAAATGCCTTGTACTGTAATGATTTTTGTACTCTACCTTCAGTACCTATAAATCGGCAATCTATCTTCATATTGTTTTACCGGGAGATAGGCCAAACCCTAAAGCCAATAAAATGAGAATTAAAAGAGATCACACAGATCATAGTAGCTAAAGAAAAATGGATGATATAATGATGAGTCCAACTGTCATTACAGTGAGTCTTACTAGTGAGCAAATCTAATAATTTAAAGCCTTGCCAATTAATGGCTGTTAGCATTCCACTTGACTTCTGATTGTGTCTAATGATTTAAAGCCCTGTAAACTAGTAGCTATTAACATGTTAGGGCATTTCTAATCGACTTTTGATTTTTTGCTTATTTTTCAAATATATGAATAAAAGGCTGTACATTAACATGATGCTCCCAACCTTCCATCAGTGAGGAAAAACTGAGTTGTTTTTCTAACAGCAATGAAGAATGGCACAATTAGTCAGTCTTTCTCCCCTGAAAGCATAATGGCCCAAGGCACACATTTCTGAGAGAGTCATATAGAATTATGGTCATATTTTGTGGCAACTAGAATTATGGTCATATTTTGTGGCAAAATAGTAGATTAACTTTTGGTTATTTGTGTATCATTTCACTCTGTTCCAATGACATCATTAGCACCTGACATTAACCAGCTAAACCATAGAGTTCATTTCATCTTCTATTTTGGTCATTTATTTGTAATTCTTTTGGTTATCTTTGGCATTTATTAACCTGAACAACATTTTCCCCCCATTAGCCTTTTGTATATCTCATTGTATTCATTCAGTAAATACTAAATGAGTGCCAACCTCTAGAGCTCCCAAGTCAAGGGAGGGAGTGGAGTGAGATAAAGCTGGGAAGAGAAACCACAGCCAGGTCATTCGAGGTCTTGAAAACTACTAAGATCCTCATCTCTGCCTTAAGAACAACAGGAAACTACTGAAGAGTTTTCAGTACAGGAGTGATACTATCCTCTGCCATTTGCTTACCTTATCGTGTTTCTCCCCCTTTCCCAACAGGCCTACCTTCATCAGTGGGTTTATAATGTTATCCTGTATTCACATTTCCTGGCTATTTTCAACTAACAAAATAATTTTATGAAAGATAAACATTGCCACCATACAAAAATAAATTCTTTGGGGGACAGAGAGAGTTTGCAAATAGAGATACCTGAGTTGGTTCATGAGAACATATGGTACATGTTATGGATAGAGCTGTTACCTGTAAATGATGACTCATTTCCAAGAATGCTGCCAAGAAGGGATCATAATTTGTTGATGCTCCTTATTGCAAGGCTAATATTATAAATATAAAAATCACTTACTGGGCAGCTATCTGTAATATAAAAATACTTTTAGCACTGTGCTTGATCGACATACTAAGCTTCTGATAATAAAAGAAGCCACACCGAAGGATATGTATTTATTTCTAGTGTTCTTTCAGCATCTGGCTGTATCGGGCTTTGCTTTAGCTTTGTTTTTAATGAAGAACAAAAGAACCTAATTTATGTTGGTGCCCATCTGGCTACAATTGCTCATTTCACATTTATTTAAAACATGATAGATTGTTCGTGGTGATGTCTTCCCCAGGAGAAGAAGTTGACAGACAGCTGTGTAGAGACGCCATCTTCCCCATCCCTGTGGCCTGTTACGCCCCGTGCCCAAAGGACTGTGTGCTCAGCCTGTGGTCTGCGTGGTCCTCCTGTTCCCACACCTGCTCGGGGAAAACTACAGAAGGGAGACAGATGCGAGCACGATCCATTCTGGCCTATGCCGGTGATGAAGGTAAGGTGGGCCACCAGCTTCAGGGCAGATTTGGATTCCTTCCAGAAGTTGGCAAGTTGGCATGCCTTTTTTTTTTTTTTTTTTTTGTCTTCCCTGGTTGAATTGATGCTATACAAAAATCTTCTGCAGCTCTCCTTCCAGAATTCCAGCAATTCAAGGAAATTTAATATCTGTTAACATATTGAGCAACTTGTTCCTATTCCCCAGAGTTCATCTTGAAAATAGATCTGGAATAAAAGCAGAAAGACTTTTAAAAGCAAACTCATGGTGCCTCTCCTCCCTTCTAATAAGTGGTTTCCGGTTTAAATGGTAAACCTGAAGAAGTGTGAACAAGGCTCCTCAAATTCCAGATGTCAGGTTTCATTGTTTTTCTCTATTTCAGTAGTCAGTTTTTGCTTTTGAAATCTCATTCTACCTTCTCATAAATAGGCATATATGTTCTATAATGAAGGTGGGACTTTTTAAAAAAATTTTTGGTTTTTAATGTATGTTTGTTTTTAGAGAAACAATAGCATGGCTACTGGTGACTAAAAATTACATGTATTATCTGCCATTCAGGTTTCTGAACATAGGCTCTGAGATCCAGAAGTCTCATATGTAGATTACATTCATTTTTTAAAATTTTTCTAAGTTTATTTTATTTTTGAGAGAGAGAGAGAAAGAGCGCAAGTGAGGGAGGGGCAGAGAGAGAAGGAGACAGGATCAGAAGCAGGCTCTAGGCTCTGAGCTGTCAGCACAGAGCTTGAAAAGGAGCTTAAACTCACAAACCAGGAGATCATGACCTGAGGCAAAGTTGGACGCTTAACTGACTGAGCCACCCAGATGCCTCTGATTGTGTTCATTTTTAAAATATGCCACTCCTTAATCACCTCATCCTATTGGGGAAATAAAACATGCTGTGTCATAAATTCATACGTCACTTGTGTAAGCTTTATTATAGAGAAATACAAGGCTCTTGGTAATTGTCTCTCAGGCTTACATCCAAGTGCTAATTTGGCCTCTGTGTGCCTTGGGTGATACGTTATACTTAATGTTGCCAATCTTGAGAATATCATAGGTGAAAGGAAAACCTGGAAGTCATCAAGTTCTATCACATTAAGGCATGTTCTGTTTCAAGAATACAGGTGTATATGATTTAAACATCAAGCTGAATGATTCTTCTCCTCATTTCCATTTAGCATATGTAAATAATGATTTCTCTTTGTAGCATGCATGTGCTTTTCTGTGTATATACCCCCAAATAATAGATTGGGGAGGAATTTTTATGCTGCCAGTTTTATTTTTTTATTCATGAAGCATTTTAGTGATAGAAACCTGATAATGTTTTTGTTTGGCCAAACTTGCCATCTGTGAATATAATAGCTATGCAAAAATGTAACTACCTGGTCTTAAGACATGCGAGAAGAATGTAGCATATTTGACACCGTCAACCTATGGGATGATTTCGAATTGTCTCTAAAGTGTCCAAAAACCTTTTTTCCAGTTACCTTAAAATAAATTTAACTATATGCTAACCCCTAAAAAAGTATATCCCAGAACTAGACAAAAAGATAGAACCTTTTAGAAAGTCATATTCCTCGTCTTGTCAAACGATAACTCTAACCTTGTGTAGATTATATTCAGACTTCAAACTCTATCAGCTCAGATTATGTCTTGGACTTCATTAAAATTAGATCTGTGGTCACCCTGCTTCCTATAAATCTATTATACTCTGCAGACACTTGCTGTGTGACTAGTAATGAGTGACTTTTCGCCCTGTGAGTCACATAGCAAAGATCTTGCCGTGCTTGCAGAACTCACCAGATCATTATTTCTATAGACATGATGCTTCACACTGAAAGGTCATGAAATGCTTTAAAGGCAGAAATTTATGATTGCTCTTTGGTATGTATCATCTACTTAGTTTGAAAGGGTGAGACTTCGATAATTTTTAATTAGTCTAGTAGCTGCATCATAAGCAAGCCATGCTGGAAAATTATAGATGTTTATAGAGTAAATCATAAAGGCATGAATTCAAAACATAATTTTATAATGGAAATCATAGAGGAAACTGCCAGTAGGGAATCGGCTGTTTGTCTCTGTTAGTAACAGTTACAGAAACTGCTATAATTATATGAGACATTTAATGAGGAATCTGTCCTTCAAAAACTATTCAGTACCAATTATTTGCTGGATACTGAAACATATTTTCTCTTTCACAAAATAAGTCTCATAATTTTGAGCTATTTTTAAAAGTATTTAAGAACTTTATTTGTAGGAAATTTTAAAATGTTTCCCTGCTATGTAGGAAAACTTTGATAATTTTACACAAAAGTAGATACTTCTGTTGTTCCCCCAAAATTAATGTTTTGTGTGTGTCATAGATGTTCTTAATTTTCTAAATCAGAAAATTACTATGATAATAATAAGGGGAAGGTCATATTATTAAAATTCTATACTGAGTACTTAGACATACAGTTTTGTGGTGAAATAGTTTCTAGATAAATCCACGTGCTCAGTATTTATCCAGATTTGTATACAAATCCACGTGCAAAGTATTTATCTAGATTTACAAAATAAATGCTGCCTCACAAAATAAAAGATAAACTTTTATTTACATCCATCATAACTTCACTGTTAAGCATTATACTGAAGTGGTGCTGGGTAACTTTCCAAGACAATCTGCCCTCGTGAAGTGTCTCATCGTTGAACCTCCATATAAAGACCTATGTCATAGTCCCCATGCCAGTGGAAGAAGATAGTTGGAGAGTTTGTCTCCTGATTTCAAAGCATCAGCATTAAATTCTTCCATCCAGAAGTGATTTATGTTGTTTCTACTGCCATTTGATTGGCAGAGTGAACCATATAATCACGGCTTGAAGTTGAACCTAACTTCAACCATGGCAGGGTGGGCAGGGAATGTAGTCCTACCGCGTGCTAAAAAAAAGAGTGCTAGCCCCTGGTCTTACCCTTGATTTACTTAGCCTTCCTATTGTGTGTGTATGTCTTGAGGAATACTTTGTAACCTATTATTGGCAATATTCAAAAATTGTCATGATTCTTATCCAAATGTCATTTGGAAAGCAAATACAAATGGTAGCAACCAGAGATAGGTAGTTAATATACTGAAGAAAGTTAAAATATTACTTTTCGACTTAAAAACTAGGTGTGTGTGTGTGTGTGTGTGTGTGTGTGTGTCACTTCCTAAGTCTTCTTTTTAAATAAAAGTAGAATTTCTCTTTGTAGAATTATATGATCCCTTGAGGTAAAAATCTTCCTTATATTGAATAAACTGTAGGATGAATCCCAACGTTTCTTTAAAATTATGCAAGGAGAAGGATGCAGAGATCATGCCAAGATTTTTCTGGAGTTTTCCATGGCCTCTTTGGTTCACAAGCCCATCTCGGCCCTCACTGAGCAGTGGTTTACTGGCCACAAGGTTGTGGCTAAAGTGTACAAACAGGAGTGTTTTGATAGCAGTGCCCTTTTGTTGTGAGCTTGACCCTATTCCCTGGACTTGTGCTTGCTTCTGGTTTCCTCTGAGTTTTATAGAGTGATTCGTTGGTGTCTTCGGCCTAGCCACCCAGTGTGGGGATAAAGGTGCTGATGCTATTAGCCCTTAAAAAAAAAAATGATGTTGGAAAGATCTAAAAGGAAGCAATCTTTTAATACTTCACCCTGGCATATTTTTAATATAAATAATAGTATGTTAATTCAAATAAGAAATTAAAAATTGATGTTATATTTATAGCCTTCTGAATTTTTTTTTAAGCACTTATTTCTTTTCGAGAGACAGAGAGACAGAGCATGAGCAGGGGAGGGGCAGAGAGAGAGGGAGACACAGGATCCCAAGCAGGCTCCAGGCTCTGAGCTGTCAGCACAGAGCCCGACGCAAGGCTTGAACTCACGAGCCATGAGGTCATGACCTGAGCCGAAGTCGGCCGCCCAAACGCCCCAGCCTTCTGTATTTTTGAACCCATGTTGCAGATCCCTTAACAAACTTAGTTTAAAAACTTTAAAATTTTTTGATTTTCAAAATGTTTTCCACTGACTATAATAACAACTTCTGTTATGTCTCATTACATAGTTAATTATCCTTACACAGCAAGAAATGAGAGGCTTTTTTTTTTTGCAAAGTTCAAAATGACCTGATATTATAACTTCACCAGTATAATCACACAAGTTTTAGTGTGTCTTTACACCTGTTTTATACATACAGAGAATAGATGCAAATTAAAATAGAGTTATGCCAATTTGTTTCACAAATAATTAGCAGTCTTCAAAAATTACATTTTAAAGTACAAAACATTGGGGAGGGGAATATTTGTATTTTAATTTTGGGTTTTCACAGTTAAAGGGTTTTAATCCTAAGAGCCAGGGAGCACTTTTATTCCTGGACAAATCTGAAGAACCCAGGATCCATTATCTATTTACATCTGCACATAATTCCACCTTCTAAGTAAAAGTACCATTGCTTCCTCACCCTTTCATCTAGACTTTGAAACAGGAGTGATGTTTCAGTCTGTCTCTGTGTAACCATAACCAGCACACAAGATTTATGCAGACTCCACAGTGGGAAGTCTTCTACCTCTCTCTGCAAGGAAAAACAAAGGGGAGAAGGAGTAGAGATGGTGTGCTTCAGCAAAATCTTCTGAGATTCTCTCTGGCTGACATTCATCCATTTCATTTCCCCCAAATCATGCCATCATCAGTGATGTGGTCTGCTGTCTAAGGGATTCGGGCTGCAATAAGCAGGCAAAATTCCAAGCATTTTAAAGCTGTAATTCATAGCACACTGATAGCCACTTCTTAGCATGGGCCCGGTCCACTTCCTTATCCTGATTGCCAGTTCCTTCTCTGTGTGAACTTTGCACCCTAATGGACTGTATCAATATTGCAAATTCCCAATGTCATATCTGCCCACATGCCTTCACTTTTATTTGTTTCTTCTGCTTCAATAAAATTTTCCCTTCTTTCTCTCCCTTCCCAGAACTCTGCTTGTCAAAATCCTGCTCCTTCAAAACTTATCTCATTGCCTCCTGCATGAGGCAATTTTTAGTCACCCCAAAACTAACAGAACCTTATTTGGAATCCCAATTATACTACCTCTCTTAACATGATTACTATATCCTGACTAAAATTATACCCATTTGTATGTTTGCCTACTCATACTACTTTCTCCCACTGCATTATAAGATCCTTGAGAGAAACAAAAACTGTTTATAAGCCCATTAGGTATCTCTTGAAGCATTGGACATAGACATTGCGTACTATAATACTCACTATGTATTATTCAATTAATGTTTTAGACAAGGTTCATTATTTTTTCAGTCTTTTCAGCCATTTAAAATGACTTCAATGTCAGAGCCAGAAACCCAGAAAAACCCAGAACAGTTCTGTTCAAATGTATGTTAACACAGCCTTTAGGGAGTTGATGTGGGGAGGAAAAGTTACTTTTTCATTTCTTTTAGAGAAGTTTTGCATATAGTAGCTGGTGTTTTTATATGAGCATGGGCTTTTCTTTATATAGCAGGATTTCATCAAAGTAATATAAAGTCTGTCTGCTTGCCACAATGATAAAAAGCCTAAATAGTCATATTAGTATGAAGCATATATTTTTATGTAGAAGAGGATTTTTTTTTAAGAATACCATTTATCACTAATTTTGTCATGGGTGACATTTTATAATTTCCCCACTACTATGGAAATATTCCCACATGTCTGGAATTAGATCTTCCCATAAATAATAAATAAATTCAATATTATATCTATCAATTTTTCTACCATAAAATTATTCCCAAAACAACAGAACGGATGCTGCAAAGACTGATTACCCCAAGCCATGGTTTCAAAATTGCCATCTCGTCGTTCTAATTAAGACCACACTGGGGCTTATCTGTACGAGTATCCTGACACCAGACCAAAGCTGCTGATGTGGCTTTAATGTGGACTGGGGAGAGAAAATAAATAGCCTTTATGCCTGTAAACTTAACAGCCATCTAGCAGTTCCTCAACATGGTTACGCTGATGTAGAAGTTTTTTTCTTATCATTTGTTCCAAAGCCAACTGGTGAATTCCAATGTCAAAAACAATTGAAGAGTTTTAGAATCCCAGTTTAAACAGCATACATATACTCACAGTGAAAATGAGGTAAATAAACACGTTTTTTTGTAGATCAATATTTTTACTATTAAATATAAAAGTATAGTTAAAATGGTTACATAAAATGTGCCTATGAATGTTTATAATTAGCATGTGTTTGTCTGAGAGATAAGATTGGCTAAATCTAGAGCCTCAGGGAATGGGTAATAAGAGTGCTCATTTATTCTCCCTGATCCAATTAGTATGTTTTAGAATCCATTCCTATTCAAATCCTAAACTTCTTTTCAGAGGCTGCCAGGGTCACTGAGCTGTGTGATGGAGGGTAGGCTATGATCTGTGACAGGTGTTTTCACCATCATGAAGCAGGGGACATTAATGAAATGCTGCTTCATGAAAGTTATTCTGATGTTGATCCCATGTTCAGCACTGTGTAAACTTTTCTGAACTGCAGCTAAATTTTCACATAAACTGCCTACCGATTTCTTTGCTGAATTAGAGGGATGTCCTTAATTGTAAGTGAAGTAATTGAAGATCATCTCAGAATGTGCTTTTGTTTATGACTTTTACCCACATCTCAGGTTTTGGAGCTGTCTCCCATGTTAGGATCAATGGCTATTGAATCACCTTTTCTTGTTTAACAACCAGGTATTTTCTGCCCCTAAAATAAAATTCAGAAGCTACCTAAGTTCAAATAGATTAAATTGTCAATAAACAGTAAATTCCTCTTACTGTTAACAATACACATCTTTTGGGGCGCCTGGGTGGCTTAGTCGGTTAAGCGACTTATTTGGTCAAGCGTCCAACTTTCGCTTGAGTCATGATCTCGTGGTTGGTGGGTTCGAGCCCCCCGTCGGGCTCTGTGCTGACTGCCAGCTCAGAGCCTGGAGCCTGTTTCAGTCTGTGACTCCCTCTCTCTCTGACCCTCCCCTGCTCACGCTGTCTCTCTCTCTCTCTCCTAGAAATAAATAAAACATTAAAAAAAAAAAATACAAACCTTTTTATTTTTATAATTGACATTATAAATACGATAGTGTTAAGACACTGAGCTCCATAAATTCTTAGCTATTATATCATTTAAGTTGCATTGGCTCATTCACCTCATAATTTTTACCTTATAAGGCCGTTTGGGGCATAAAATAAGGTCCCACATACAAAGTACTTGCAACGGGCTAGCACATAAGTGGTTCCATAATGACAACTTCATACCATATTCTGTTGATTAAAAGACACATCCCTTTTACCTTTTATTATCTCTGTAATTATGATATCTTATAATGGATGCATTTTAAAAACACTATAGCCAGACAGAAATTATAACACAATTGTCATTGCTAGTATATGTGAACTGTGTTGTTATTCCTGGTGATAATAGCAATTCCATATTTCTGCCAAAAATAAAAATGCCCAAAAATCATTCTTCGTTGGTTGCTTAGATCTTTTGGTGACAACTTCTGGTGCAGTCAAGAATGCAATAGATCCAAAACCTAGAGATGGGTACCAGTATCTTGGAAGAAAGCCCTGGAGACCAGGAAGCACTTGTTTTAAAGAAATCCTACATGGGACGCCTGGGTAGCTTAGTCGGTTGAGCGTCCGACTTCGCTTGAGTCACGATCTCNCTCTCTCTCTCTCTCTCCCCTAGAAATAAATAAAAAACATTTAAAAAATTAAAAAAATAAAATAAAGAAATCCTACATCATGAGCACTTTTGAAACAGGATAATGATTCTGTATAGGAGAACAGACTTTGTTTAGTGTGAGTGAAAAAGTGACTCAAGAGATTTAGACTCTGAAAATTAGGAATGTCTTCCCTTTTAATGTATGCAATCGAGTGATGTATTTTTTTTAAAAAATCATCTAAATCAATCATACAATTGAATTTTAATAAGCATCAGTAAAAAACAGGATTGAAAAGAAAGCAATGTATCATAGTTTAACTTGTAGCCAATGCTCTTTCCTTGATGCATAAAATGATGGCATATACTATCATTACTACAGGGTTTTACCAGTAGTGCTGTGGAAGATCAGACAGCATCCACTGATTTAAAAAAACAAAACAAAAAACAAAAAAACCTCTGTTTCTAATTACCCTAATGCCTAATATATTTTTTTAAAAAAGCAATACTTTAAAACATGTATTTAAGGTTTTCAGTTTGGAAGATAACACTTGAGAACACACTCGGTTTTTGCCACCGAGTCTTAATGCCCACATTTCCCTGAGCCAGCAGTCCATACACTCCCATTTGTACTTCATTTTCAGCTTCTCTGGAGAACAATGGCCTCTCTCTTTGAGGTGCTCCATAGTCCCCCCAAACAAATTTCATGTATACTGTATGGCTTAAATTTTAACCTGGAGGATGCCGAATGATGTAAGATTAATATGTAATTTGCCTTCCCAGCGTCATGCTGGTCACATCCAATGTGCTAATAAATGGCAGGTATCATTGTTATTGTTAACTCCAAAGAAGAGGGAATGGTAAGTTTCCTATTGGCATCATATCTAATCCTCTTATGTTGTCTATTTTTGTAGGTGGAGTTCACTGCCCAAATACCAGTGCTCTGCAAGAGGTACGCAGCTGTAATGAGCATCCCTGTACTGTGTACCACTGGCAGACTGGCCCCTGGGGCCAGTGCATCGAGGACACTTCAGTATCATCCTTCAACACAACTACAACTTGGAATGGGGAGGCCTCTTGCTCCGTTGGCATGCAGACCAGAAAAGTCATCTGTGTGCGGGTCAATGTGGGCCAAGTGGGACCCAAAAAGTAAGGGCTTCAGATTGAAAGCAGTAAATCCTGTGGTCAACCATGAAGGGGATTGGCTCAGGCTTCACTTGCTTCATGAAGTGGAGCATTTTGATGCTTGTCACACCTGTCCTCAAGAGTGAGATGCGTTTGTTTTGAACGTCAGCCAGTAATAAAGTTCTAACAGCTCCAGAATCTTGTACCTGAGATGTATAAATTCTGTAGAAATATTTCTATGTGGTACCTACTACTTTGATTTTTATAGTAGCGCTTTCCCCTTTTATGAAGCTAGTGAGGCAGTGAAGGTAGAGCTTGCTCTGGGTCTGGCTGATCAATAACAACCGTATATGAAGGCCTAGCAGTGCAGATCATCCATGACCTCCCATGTACCCGTAGGCTGTGGAGTCTGCCAGTCTAGTTTAATTGGGCTATAGCCTTCTATGATCTGCCTTTCATTTCCCCTTGAAAATACTATATCAAAAATACTGAGGCCAAGCTATTACATCTTTTAATGGTTAAATGAATAAGCCATTTACTTCCAAGAGAGAGCCTTGGGATAGGATGAGTGTTATGAGAAGTAGAAAAAACCATCCGTTTCTCACTGTGGTTACAAGTAGTATAATAACAAGGCAAACGATTTGCTAGAGAGAGAGGACAAAGAACTAGAGGGTTGGCATAGTATATGTACCTTGTGAAAAATATAAATGAAGAAACATGGCATGGCATAACTGAGCTAATCAATTTGAGAAAATTAATAAATCAACTCCAAAAGCGTTATCCCTTTAAGGGGAAAAAAACTACTTTTATCTTTGGAGACTTAGCTTAAATCTTTTAGAATTCAAATCTTCTTAGACATATGAAGTATGGAAAGTAAAACCAGTCAATTTTGCACTGGTATAAAAATGGCCTCATTATTTACAAATACTTGGTCAGGTGCATGACTGTTAGGTGTGACTGTCAGCATGCTACTTAACTGATTCTGGCCTTCGTTTTCAATGTTTATTGAAAGGATTTAATACAAAAAATAGTAATAGGAGCACTCAATAAGTCTTATAAAGTATTATTTTCTCTTAAAAATTCAAGATCCTTCCTAATGCTTCATGGAAATGATAATAATGTACCTGATGTATGGAAAACTTCAGGGGATAAATAATAATCCCATTAGAAGTTGTTTTTACCTGGCCAGGATTCCAGACATTAAGGATATTTTTGCCCCATACTTTATTTGACTATGTAATTTGAAATTCTGAAATATTAGAAAAGATATGCCAGGAAGACTTGAATAAATTGAGAAACTGTTCCACATCCTTAATAGGTAGCCCCAAACCTATATTTTAATAGAAATAATGCTAAAGTTGTGATGAATCTAACCCAGGAAGTTAACATGCAGTGTATTAAAATTCTCTGGCAATAACAACATGAGCAGAAATGCCAAATTCTGGAGGATTGGGTCTTGCTGGGACAAGTATGGAGGTAGAAATATTCCCTGTCCGGGTTATAACCTGAGCAACTTGGCAGAGGATTGTGGGTTATTATGCTGAGCTGCTGCAGTAAGCTCCTTCTGTTCCTATTCTACTGTTAATCACTTTGCAAACATTGGTGTTGATATTTTTCTCACTTATACAACTTCCAAGCTGTTTTTGTCAAGAATTAATATACATGCATATAAACTTATTTGTGAAAGAGCCTGATGGATTAATGTCATTAAATCATTCAATAGGAAGGGTATCCTGCAGCCCCATGTCAAACCACCACAGTAATCCATTAAAAATTTGCTTTGCCCTTGCAGCCTTTATTCAATGACGTGGATGCATGTATAGATTTGTTAAGTTAAATGCACTTACTTTGCCATTAAAGTTCTGAAAACTTAAGCAAATACTGTGAATTCAAAAGAAAATGTTACTGCCCTTATTCCTAAAAGCTAGGTTAAATTCAGTGAATGCTTTTCAGTGCTAGGCATTTGAAACAGAAATGCAAATAGAAACATTGTTTTAAACTCCTCTTAATAAAACAGATTACTCTGCCATGGTAAAATCAATGTTATTGATCTTATCTATCCTCAGAGTAACAAACTTCAACTCCTATCACATCTGTTTAATTTGACCTTGAATAAGATTTGGGGAGAAATCAATTCCTTGATTTAAACCACAAACACTAAATACAAACAGTACAAAGGAGAAAAGAAGCATGTTGACTGAACCAATTGCCTCACCAAAGGAAGTCTGAATTCATTTTATTGGATGTAATCTAGGCTGTATAATTTATCTTTCTGTGTTCATTTAACGGCTTTGTTGTTAGTAATTTTGTTCTCCACAGTTAGTCAAGTATCTTGCTGTGGATATTTCTAAACTAAAACAGAATTTTGGAGGTTGTCAAAAATAACACTGTAAATTCCATTGATTTATAAAGGGCTAAAATTTGAAGAGCTTACAGCTGAGTAATGCTCTCCCATTATTTTTTTAAATGTTTATTTTTGAGACGAGAGAGCGTTCATGCAAGTCGGGGAGGGGCAGAGAGAGAGGAAGACAGATGATCTAAGGGGGGCTAGAACTCATGAACCACAAGATCAAGACCTGAGCCGAAATCAGATTCTTAACTGACTGAGCCACCCAGGCGCCTCTGTTCTCTTATTATTAATGTTGTAAAATGCTTCACTGCAAAGGAGTGCTCCCAATAATAATTACTAATCAATAATTCCATAGTTTCAAAAGAATTAACAGTATCATATGTGAGGTTTTGCCATATACTGTTTCCTGGCTAAGAATGCAGGTTAAATTAAAATTTTAGTGATTTGTAATCTCAGTTTTAACAGTTCATTAACTTCTATGACTCCCATCTAAATTTCTTTTTTGTCTATGACTTTGAGTAATCATAGCAATTAGGAAAATCCAAGGTTGGGGCGCCTGGGTCGCTCAGTTGGTTAAGCATCTGACTCTTGGTTTCAGCTCAGGGCATGATCTAGGGATTCACAAGTTTGAGCCCACATCTGGCTCTGCACAGTCAGTGCTGGGGTTCTCTGTCTCTCTCTCTCTCTCTTCTTGCACCTCCCCTGCTTATACTCTCTCTGTCTCAAAAATAAATCAATAAACACTTTTTAAAAAAAGGAAATCCAAGGTTATACTCCATGTAAACCAGGAAGATTATTTCTTTTTGAAATGTTGAGTCATATATAATTTTCACATCCACTTCCAAATAAACCCTGGTGTTACAGAGTGAAAGGGAAAAGCATGTATCTGTATAATTAATAGAACATAATATTTATGTATGATAAGGGACATGTAGATAAATAATTATAATACAGTGATATAAAAAGTAAAGTGTCAGCAAAGTGCAATAAAGAAATTATTGGAAGGAGATTGATGATGTTGATATTTTTTCACTCATACTTCAGTTCTGAAAACCTGATTAACTTGTTAAAAGACCATTTCTTCTGACCTACAGAAAATTTGGCTTCTCCCATAGGGAGTATTTTTAAATCCCATTTTTCACTAATTTGCCAAGTTATTCCAGCAACAGTAATACTAGTTGTTCAGTTTATTTCTTCACTGCCTCTTAGCTTCTTTGTCAGAGATTTATATGACATCAAAAGATAACTTCTGAGTAATCAGAACAGGAAGTTACTTTGAGTCATGTGATTTATGCTGTTATGTTTTGTTGGCCTTAATATACCTCTTCCTCTAGTGTTAATAATAGTGATCGACATTTGACCGCCACCAGTAGAATCAAATCTTGAAGATACAGACGAAAATTGGGAAATTTAAAAATCATTTAAGTATACACAAAAGTGTACTTAAAACTCATACATCACCTTCCTAAAGCTATCTTCTAAAAAGTGCAAAATCTAATATAAGTAGGACATTTCAGGGAAAAAAAAAGACACATCGGCATTTTGTCATTATTTTTCTCTTGTGTCTCTAATAAATAATATATTTTTTGAATATTTAATTTTACTATAATTTGTAAGAACAGTATCTTATTTTTCTTTAAATTACTGATCAACTATTTTTGTTTTACTTCTATTTACTCTTTTGGTCCAAAAAATATTTTAACTTATAAAAATATTTAAAGTCCCATAAATGAAACCAGGACTAAAGCAAAAACTGTCTATCCTAATGATCTGTCCACTTTTATTATTTTGTTATGTATTGTGAAATATATAGCTGTAAATATAGTATCCTTTTTGAGCATGTACTGTATATTGAATACACTCCATTATAAACTTATGTTACACGTATTTTATAAAAATAAAGTGTAGAATAACCTGGAAACACAGTCAGCAATAAGCCTGTTTACCTATACAAAGATGTAGAATTAGTCCTTAAATTGGTAATTTGAATTCCCACAGATTTCTTATAGAGCATGTTAGGAATATTTATTAATAGATTATTATAAGGGAATAAGGTAAAATTATGTTTTGTTTTAATAGCACAATTCCTATTGTTAAATTTACACATCTTGCCTTGAGTACCTTTCTGAGGTCCAGTTTGGAAGAAGTAATCGAGTTCTATAGTTCTTATCAAGAGCTGACAGGCTCCTGGAATTTAAATGATATAGATAAGTGGCTCTTTAGCAGTTTTAGCAATGAAAGATTTAAAGGCATTAAATTACTTTGTTTTCTGGGTTACTAAAGAGGCCTAGTAATTTCCCTCTGCATTTTCTAGGTGTCCTGAAAGCCTTCGACCTGAAACAGTGAGACCCTGTCTGCTTCCTTGTAGAAAGGACTGTATTGTGACACCATATAGTGACTGGACATCATGCCCCTCCTCATGTAAAGAAGGTATGAGCTACAGATTTCTGAAGGCTACTAACCTAGAAAACATACTCACCGGGCAGGACCTCCAAGTTCTTCTAGATGAGCAGTATTTGTGATTCTTATACAGGGCCATGTAAGCTCGGTTTGTCAGGAAGCCATACAATTCTGGTTTCCTTCTAGAAGATAATACAGCTTTAAAGAACCAAACAAATGAGTTTTATGCCAAAAACTGATTTAAGATTCTATGATATAGGTCAAAATGAGAGATGCCTTTGAGAGTAGGGTTAAGATGGTGGAGGAGTAGGGTGACCCTAACCTTGGGTCCTCCCTCAGGCACAGCTAGATAAATATCAAACCGTCCTGAGCACCCAAGAGATTGATTGGAAGTCTTAGAGAACAAAACTCCATGTCTATGATCTGGATCAAAATGAACGAATTCTAGGATTTATTAAATTAATAAGGTTTCCTTTAACATTAATTCCAAAAAATGTATAGTGTCCCTACATATTTTCTTTTTTTCTTTTTTTTTTTTTTACATCCATAGTGCAATAATGATTTCAGGAGTAGAATCCAGTGATTCATCCCCTATGTATAATACCCAGTGCTCATCCCAACAAGTGTCTTCCTCAATTCCCCTTGCCCATTTAGCCATCCCCCCTACCCCAAACCCTCCAGCAACCCTCAGTTTGTTCTCTATATTTAAGAGTCTCTTATGTTTTGTCCCCCTCCCTGTTTTTATATTATTTTTGCTTCCCTTACCCTATGTTCATCTGTTATGTATCTTAAATCTGGGCCCATGGCTATCTCTTTCTTGTCAGTAAGAGAGTTGGGAATCTTATCAGTACTCATGGCTTCCAACCCTCTTACTGACACAAAATAGATAGCCATGGGCCCAGATTCACCACAGATTCTTTATGTGACCCCCAAGGATGGGAATAAAGGAAAGAGAAAAAGAGCTAGATTGTACCTCTTCCAACACTTAATGTGCTGCGAGGCATTTTTACAAGATGAGGATTTGTCCCCAGTTTGGTTTGGTTTTGCATTTATTACTTACAAAGACCCTTTAGTATTATGGCAGACACTTTGATCATTCTTCATCCTCCAAGATGGGGTCCTTTCTCATTGCTGCTGAGAAAGATTTCCATATCCTCCAGTTGACTTATGCAATACTTGAGCAAATTTTCTCTCAGTATCATGAGTGACACTGTCTCCAAATGTTTATTTATTTTTGAGAGAGAGAGAGAGAGAGCATGAGCAGGGAAGGGGCAGAGAGAGAGAGACAAAGACACAGAATTTAAAGAAGGCTCCAGGCTCTGAGCCATCAGCGCAGAGCCTGACGCAAGGCTCAAACTCATGAGCTATGAGATCATGACCTCAGCTGAAGTCGGACGCTCAACCGTCGGAGCCACCCAGGCACCTTGACTGTCTCCTATTTTTTATTTTACTCTCCCAATGAATACAGATAGATTTTCTTAAATTTCATTCATGCTTTTATTTTATTTATGCTTCTTGACTCTTACTAAAGAGATTAAGAGTCAGCGTCTAGAGTAACAACTACTTTAAATTGTCAAAAATTATTTAAATCCTTAAGTTATATGAGATTATGAATTTAATAATGGATTATTTTTACAGTCCGATTATCATTTTATACAGTTAAAACATAAGCTCCATTTTAATGCTTTTTAAAAATTTTTGGTACCCTTGAAATATCAAAGTTAAACCATAAAGTGAGAAAAAATACATTTTTTATTTTAAAAGTCTTTTAAGACAGCTAAAGAGTCTTTGGTGCAAAAAGTTATAAGTATTAATGTTTTTAAAACAATGTTACTGGAATTCAACTTAGTAATAAACCAATGTCACTGACAAGTTTTCCAGAATTTCTTCTCTTATTTTCTTAAAATCTAATTAGGATGAGATCATTTGGCTTGGTTGTAATCAGCAACAGAATTGTGCTTTCTTATCAGTCACTATTTCTGCGATAATAGTTGGTTATTCATCACTACAATAGAAAAGATTATTTTTTACATGATACTCATGTACTTTTAATTCTCATCTTAATGTTTTATACTTAATGTTCATGTTAGTATGACAAAAAGCCATTTACTAATAATTCCAAAATATGTATGGTTACTTTTATAATCATATAATTAATAATCTAACACAAATCTAACATTTTTAAGTGAAATATTTGAAGGTGGAAAAACCTTTGCCTCTTACATATATGAAATATTTCCTTATATTAAGTAGTTTAAAATTAAAGTTGAAATGGTATAAAGTATTCCAAGAAAATAAAGTTGAAATAAATAAAATATTCCACTAAATTGATCCTAGGATAGTCACTTAGAAAAGGGAAGAACCAGATTAAATTTTCTAGTTTCTTTAGGTCTTTATTTAAAATTAATTTGGGATTGGAATATATCCAGGAATTAGGAACCAATGTAAGAGTGTATGAATTTTCTTCTGTAAGTTCTTCAAAATGATTTATTTTATTATGCATTATATCTACTTGAAAAAAACAAAAAATAGATATAACTTAATTATTAAAATACTAGAATTTAAAAATCAAATAATGTGATTTTTAAAATGTTTTATTTTTGAGAGAGAGAGCATGAGCAGATGAGGGGCAGAAAGAGAAGGGGACATAGAATCTGAAGCAAGTTCCAGATTCTGAGCTGTCAGCACAGAGCCTGACATGGGGCTCAAACCTACTAACTGCAAGATCATGACCTGAGCTGAACTTGGATACTTAACTGACTGAGCCACCCAGGTGCCCTTCAAATAATATGATTTTTAATTTGATTTCTGCTGATTTTTACAGTATTAAGTGATTTATTCTACTTTGTTACAAACTATAATTACTTATATAAGGTCCTTTAAAAATTTAGCAGATAGATAAATGAATAGATTGTAAATCCTATATGTGTGTTAATTAAATTAATATTCAAGTTGGGGCTTTCCCAGGAGAGAGCAAGAAAAAAAGAGAAGAACAGGGAGTCAAGGGTGTTTTCAAGGGAGGATTTCTTGTAATAGTGGAGTATGGAATCTAAGTTGGGTTGGGATAGAAGTGAGGCCCTGAAGGGAATGATAGATAATGAAAGAGTGAAAAGAAAAGTAGATTGGCAATCTCAATTGCGTTTGAGGAATTTGAGTAAGATGAAACCTGAAGCCATTTAACTGGAAGATTAGAATTGTCCAAAAAGTAAGATGTTTAAAGATGAGAGTGTGTAAGTACTAATGAAAATAACTTAAAAGGATGGACAGAAAGAGCTAGTGATTGATTTGAAATGGAGGAAAAAGTCATTGAAGATGAGGAGGTACAGTAATTCAGAGTCCAGCACCTTGCATGGAGTAACCATGTGGATACCAAAGCCACCAGAGTGGTGCCTGGGGTACAAAGAGAAAAGATTACAATGAGGGACATTCTGAAGCTGTTAACTAGTGAAACGTGGATAGCTAGCTAGCTGCTACCAGGTGTAGAGCTGACGGTAAAGTTGATGACAGAAGAGTTGGAGATTTTTAAAGATCAAGGGGGAAGAAAAGATAGATAGGACTAGAATCAGCTTCCGGTGGCAAAAACTATGAAGGAAAATTTCCAGGAGATAGAAGATGAGAGACCATGTGTTCTAATGGGTGTCAAGATGGAAATATTAGTGGATGGAACAAAATGAGAAGCTGAAAATCACGTTATGCAGGTTGGAGTGCTGTGGGTTCAGTTGACGATGGAAGGCATGCGGCGGTGGCAGGAGGGGTAGTGGCGGGGTGCTAATTTTTCGTGGCGAGTGACAGACAGGTGAGATATCATGAGTTTAGTTGGGCTGGTCTCTTGAAGGGCTTAATAGCTGTTGTAAATTAAAATGCACGGTGCCACTAGGTTGCTCTTCTCCCCTGGAGCTCCTGGGTAGTGATTGCCACGTTCAGAAATCTGCCATCCTGTGAAGAGCAAGAGGCTCTCTGAGAAGCGGGGCTGTGATTGGTTGAGCGTAGGTCATCTCAGGAACAGGAGATGAGCCCTGTTTGTTCTGCTTGGAAGCTCTGTATTGAGTGTCCTCTAACAAAAGGCTTTAAGAAACCCTAAACCTAGGCACTCAGACTTAAAAAGAATAACTCTAATTGTGTATTGAGGAAATAAAGCCTAGGGTGTGGGAGATGGGATCCTGTTGGACAACGGTGCCAAGATGCTTTTTGCTCCTGGAAAAGCCTTTTCTGTTTTTTGCCTGTAAACTGCTGTAACAACTGATAATAATGATACAATGGTGTTATAGAAAAGTAGCCTTTCATTCTAAGGACCAAAAAAAACAATGACATGTGATTAGTTTATTTTTCATTATTTGGTATAAAATGGGAATAATCTAAGCTTCATTGAAATAACACCGACTTCTGCACACAATTAAAAATAGTAAACAGAGTTGGGGCGCCTGGGTGGCTCAGTCATTTTAAATGTCTGACTTCAGCTCAGGTCGTGATCTCATGGCTTGTGAGTTCAAGCCCAACTGACAGCTCAGAGCCTGGAGCCTGCTTTGTGTCTCCCTTTCTCTCCCTCTGCCCCTCCCCCTTCAAAAATAAATAAACATTAAAAGTTTTTAAATAAATAATAATAAACAGAGTTCACTGTCGAAGGATAGATAATAGCAACAGAAAACTAATTCAAGGATAGAGTGGTTCTTTTAAACTTAGTTCTGCAGGTAAAGTCTAAATCTTATTAGACTTTTGAACTTAGGAAATGGAGAGTTCCTCCTTTAAAAAATCACTTAAAAGAGATAAAATTACACTATAGTCCTACAAAAGACAAAATAGAAAAGTCTAGTATTACAGGAAGAACAAGAATTATTTGAAATGTTATTCAGCCCTCTCTCAAGATATATGTTGAAAAATCAATGCTGATAAAGATCAGTATTGAGTAGAGAGTAGTTTTAATCCTCTAACCCATGCCCTTGTTAACTTGTTCCAAATTTTTGTAAATTTTAACAAAAGACTTTCCTAAAAAAATGGGTAACAGTTATGCATATAAATTGTTTATAACTATGATCTTAAAACTGTCATTACTTTTGATGAAATAATACATTTCACTGTTCAAACTTTTTTTTTTTTTTCTCTAACTGTATTGATTGACTGGAGAGCTAGAAGGGATATTACAGAGGAATCTATCCCACCTTGATGTCCTTAAGCAGTACAGGACTAGAATTACCCCAAAGATGTGAAAACCACCATTATATTTTGCTTCTTGCATGAAACTCTCCCTTTAATTTCCTAGCACTGTGCTGCTCAGCCTGCCATCCATCTCACTTCCAGTTTAAATCTTAGTTTTACCTGCCCCTTATGTATCTTGACTGTCTAAAAATAACCTGTAAAATGATGTAACTATATGAGAAATTGAATGCCCTTTGAGTCTATGTCCCTCATTATCACATAATTGTTTTCTGAATATATAATCCCTTTTTTCTAAACACTACAGAAATATTTCTTTATTTTTCCCATGTTTATAATTTCCAGTGAACAAAATGATCCCTTATATTTTATTAATCCTCAGTGCACAGACTTCATACCCATGTGCATCCTATTATAAGGAAGTGGGTGAAAAGAAGTAGGGGATGCTAACTAATACTCCAATTGAGTAGTGAAATAAATGTGTTTGCTCATCAGCAAATATTTGCTAAAAGATAAATGGAAACAATACATATCTATCAACTACACATAATAAATTGGGTGCAAAGATGTGTAGGGAACTATTAAGGTTGTAAACTTCCAAGTTTGTCAGTTCAAGTTATCAGTGAGAAAACTTCCACCTTTCTTGTAAGTATGTGCTGTAGCTCTCCTTTTGTCTGCATTCTGATCTGAGGACTCTGTAACCTGGCTGAGTTCCACAGTGCTGTTTCTTTGAGTATACAAGTAATTTCCTAGCTGACAGCTGAGAAGAAATGAACCTCCCAGTGGATAGAAACATGGATGTCATGACACTTCCTGTGTAAACCCATTAAACTTCCTCTGCAGGTGTTATGGCTTTAGAATGTTCTGCTTTCATCAGCTCACAGTCTCTGTTCTGTGGGCTGCACAAGGTTAAGGTATTTGAACTTCTATAAAGAATAAACGGATCGCCATTGTGGAATCAATTGTGGAAGTGAAAAGAGTTATCGTGATCTTATATATCAAATACACGCCTGTGGATGTTGTGATGAAAAGGCATTAGAATGTTTCAGGGCTGTACCTGGAGTGAAATATTTCCTTTCAAGTCAAAAAATGAAGTAGGATTGAAACACTGACTGCTGCTTCTTAAATCTGAACAGCCCTACGTATATCCCCTGTGATATCTAGATAGTTTGTGACCAGGAACTTTATTGTATAAGGTGCCGCTGACGCTGAACTCGTTGTGTCCTTCGAGCTCCAGATCCCTGGGTCTCAATTCCATGTCTATTGTCTACCTGTTGGTAGAGAAGGACTGGAGAGTTATTGACTCTTAAGAATCTTGACCACCTCGGAAACAAAGACCTGTTCTTCCGTGTTCTCTCCCTCTTTTCCTTCTTTAGCAAACACCTCCCTCCTTTCCCCAACAAATGATAAGAATGGTTATTTAGTTTGTATAAGACAGATCATAACATTTAAAAAAAAAATAGAAAGTGTAAAAGAAGGTAGTAAATAGAGCTGGAGGGAGGGAGGGGAGGAAGAGAAAAATTGTACTATAATGTCAAAGTTAAGCCAAGCTCCTGCAATTGAGAAGAGAAGTAGCCCTGAGATTCTGGTGAACAAAGGAAAAAATGGAAGCATGTAAGATTCTTAATAGATTGTCAAAGGAAACAAAATTTCTCATAGCTCTAAATTATTAGAGGAATTTATTGCCTGGGCCTTAAAATAGGGGCCTTGAACAGCATAATGGATGGAGGCAGCATTAGCAATTTTATTAAAAATCTCATTGGCATTTCTTGCATCTTTTCTAGATAAATTATATTTAATATGTAAAAGTTGCAACTGACACTCAAACTATCATTACAATAAAAAGTCTATGACACTGTTTTCAAATACTTTCTCTGTTACCCACTATGTTCAGCACCTAATTCCCTGCTTTATTACGTATAGTATTCTAATTATTCACTGAAGTAGTTAATATAGTCCCTAATAGTACCAGTTTCCCCCACAATGGGAATAATCCTAAAAAGGTACATGTGAACCCTAGAAATCTTAAATTGGGATGGGATAGACAGGGTCCTCTCTTCCAGTAGATCTCGAACCTGGCTCTTCATCATAATTCTCAGGCAAGCTTTGTGAAACATCACATCCCAAAACCCAGCTCGCAAAGATTCTGATTTAGTAGTTGTGGATTTTGGCTGAGTAATCTGTTTTGGTTTTCATTTTCTTTTTTTGAAAAAGATTTTCCTACATTGTCAGACATTTAGGAATCTTTAATCTGGTTCATTCTCCCATCTAATATAGAAATCTCCAGTCCACACTGCTGGGAGTCACATGCTAAGGGATACTCCAACTTCATGAGAAAATATGTCCCTTATAGGAAAGCTCTAATTGTCAAATATTTTTCTACTGACTCAGTAACTTTTAGAATGTTTCATTAATGTCTTTAAAGATTTGTTAAGTTTGTTTACCTTAAAGAGTGAGAGAGAGCAGGCACACCAGGTAGGGGCAGAGACAGAGGGAGAGAGAGAATGCCAAGCAGGCTCTGTACGTTCAGCCCACTGT
Organism: Crocuta crocuta; assembly: GCF_008692635.1. Lineage (NCBI taxonomy): Eukaryota > Metazoa > Chordata > Mammalia > Carnivora > Hyaenidae > Crocuta > Crocuta crocuta. Next base: position 744,940 of record NW_027528370.1, on the reverse strand, counting down.
GGGGCTCAATCTCACGATCCATGAGATCATGACCTGAGCCAAAATCAAGAGTCTGACACTTTAACCCACTGAGCCACCCAGGTGCCCCTCATTTAATTTTTTACTAAACATCCCTTGTTAGGAACTGCTAATCCTTTTAATTTTTTCTGTTTCTGTAACTGAATGTCAAATATTTAATGATCTTGCAAAAAAATGTAAATGTATCTAGGGGAACTTTATTAAAATAATTCTTTAGGAAGTTCTTGTGTAAGTAAAATTGCGCTATGTGGTCATCAGTACTTAAAGGGTATATATGGTAAATTGGAATATCTTTTATTAAAGTTGCCAAGTCTTGTACCTTATTTGTTTCAAATAATAAAATATTTGGACATCTTTATATCAGTAATACTGTCAAGCTAATATCTTCATTGAAGGTGAATCAGTTATTTCCATTGTTTTTTTCTAAAACATAATATGGAGTTATTTACTTACAGTAATCGCATTTTGAATGCTTCTGTAAAAATCCTGCTTCTAAGAAACCATTTTCATTTCACTACTTACAGTCCTGATGTTTAAAATGTGACCTGAATTGAAGATCTTAGACTGTTTAACATGAATAATAAATGACTAGAATAATTTATGAAGTATGCATTTCAAATTAAGTGAGTAACAAAGAAATAAAGTTTCACATTAAAACAGTGAATATAGTCTCCTAAGAAAGATTCATTAAAACTGTATAAGTCCCATGTGGTAAACAGGACTATGTGAAATGGCATAAAACTAAACTTAGAAGAAAATAAATTAATTAGATCTGTCATATTTCTCAAGGGGAAGGAAATGTATAAAAGAGCAATTACTTTGTATCTGCACATTAGGACGTCTAGTTTACTATGCAACTGTTTTCTCTGTTTTTCACATTTTTGAATATAAATTGATCGGATGTTCAATATAAGGGTCTGGAGAAGTTAGAAAATGATTAGACTGGATGAGGTCTCTCATTCACAGATGTCAAAGCGTATGTAGTTAGAAGCAATGTAATTTCTTCACACAGCCTGGTATTTGGAGATTGTTTTATCAGTGCAGAGTACAACAGTTAAAAAACTGCTTCATTCCAGGGGACTCTGGAGTCAAGAAGCAGGCTCGGCACCGCGTCATCATTCAGCTGCCAGCCAACGGAGGCAGGGACTGCACAGACCCGCTCTACGAAGAGAGAGCCTGTGAGGCCCCTCAAGTGTGCCAAAGCTACAGGTAATAGAGTTCAAAACAGAACCGTTGTAAGCCATGCACTGAGCAAATACTACAAGACCATTTTCTTTGCAACAATGAGAGAAGAAAGCCAATGCTGTCCCCCAGGCTCAGTGACATCTGTATGATTTATGGCTGTGTGCCATTTCTTGCCTCTCTAAGGTTGCCACTCTGCCACTGGAATTATCTCCAGGGAGACAAAGACTTGTGTAAATTTCCAAACTGTATCACTAGCTCCAGGGATTTGGGGGAATTCCTTATGTTGACATAAACTATAAGAAATTCAGAAAAGTGGGAGCACCGGGGTGGCTCAGTCAGTTAAGCGAATGACTTCGGCTTAGGTCATGACCTCACGGTTCTTGAGTTTGAGCCCCACATCTGACTCTGTGTTGACAGCTCAGAGCCTGGAGCCTGCTTAGGATTGATGTCTCCCTGTCTGCCCCTCCCGCTTGCCCTCAGTCTCTCTCTCTCTCTCTCTCTCTCAAATATAAATAAACATTAAAAAATTTTTTAAAGAAATTCAGAAAAGTGGTTAATAAAGATGAAACACAAAAGCACTTCCCTTCCAGGTAAAGGAATAGTCTAAGCATTCCTCCCCTGGCTCGAAAGAGCACCTGTTCCTCATAAATGCTGACATTCTGGTTCACAAAATGACATCTTTATTTCACTAATGCTAGTAAGATGTCTCTTCTGTTCATTTGTGGCCACCTCAAGGAAAATTAAGGTACTTCAAGCTGTTTATCATCATCTTGATAATTATTAGGGAAAATTTCCCCCCTAACTATTAAAAGAAGGCACCTAATTGAAACTCGAAGTGGTATATAATTGCATTTCTGATAACAAATGAAGTATTATGGCATTAGTTGATGGAACGTGTGATCACAAAATAACTTAAGATGTATCTGATGGCAAGTTTGCCATCTTAATTTATCTGCATTTACTCCTGATATGTCACACAGTGTAATCACATGTTTACTATGCACACTGCCTGACAACTATCATCCCAAACTTATTTCTTTGGGGGATTTTTGTAAAATGTATTGTAATTGCAGTTTGTGATTTACACTTACAATGCTAACCAAAGGATACCATGAAATCTGGCCATGTGTAGCAACATGGATGGACCTTGAGGGTGTTATGCTGAGCGAAATAAGTCAGGCAGAGAAGGACAAATATCGTATGTTTGCACGTATAGGAGGATTAGGAGGAACTTGACGGAGGAACAAGGGGGAGAAGAAGGGCAGAAATGGTGGGGGAAAGGGAGAGAGGCAAACCATGAGAGACTCTTGAATGCTGACAAAAACTGAGGACTGATGGATGTGGGGGGAGGGGGGGATGGGCATGGAGGAGGACACTTGTGGGGATGAGCACTGAGTGTTATGTGGAAACTAATTTGACAATAAACTATTAAAAAAAAAAAAAAAAAAAAAAAAAAAAAAAAAAAAAAAAGCTCATGACCTGAATATGGTTCCATAACTTGAATATAAAATAAACATAGCTTACTTAAATGAGATGCACACTTCTAGTACTATAGTTTACATCTGATGCCAGTCCTAATCATTAAAAAGGCTAAATGCTGTTGTACTTGAAACAAATGCAAGAAGTATTAACTACACTTTTTTATGAAAGGCTAAATGCGTGTATAGAGTTAAGTTCTATAGAAATTGACAATGATGGACTCTTGTCTCTGCTGCCATAGAAAGTACTTTTTTAAAAAGATGTTTTTAATCTTTGTTTATTTTTGAGAGGCAGAGACAGACAGAACATGAGCAGGGGAGGGGCAGAGAGAGAGAGAGAGAGATGAAGACACAAATTTAAAGCAGGCTCCAGGCTCTGAGCTGTCAGCGCAGAGCCCAACGCGGGGCTCAAGCTCACGACCTGCGAGATCATGACCTGAGCCAAAGTTGGATGCTTAACCAACTGAGCCACTCGGGCGCCCCTAGAAAGTACTTTTATACTTAATGTTCTTTTTTTCAATGTCTTGATAGAGCTCTAAGTTACATTTAGATGGGACTGAGCATTGTCAAATAAATTCCCCTTTACAGTGGTCAGAGTCATGTTTCCTGCCACCCTGTCTCTAGGATTCGCCTGGTATTTTTGCTTCCTCTCTGTGAGGCTTCTCTTCTCTTTCTGTAGGTGGAAGACTCACAAATGGCGCAGGTGCCAATTAGTCCCTTGGAGTGTGCAGCAGGACAGCCCTGGAGTGCAGGAAGGCTGTGGGCCTGGACGGCAGGCAAGAGGTGAGCGGCCCCATCCTGCAGCTGATTTGCTTTTCAGTTCTTCAACTTCACTAACATAACCACTAGCTTAATGAGTTTGTCACTTTGCTGCTATGCTTCACAAGCAAAGCAGATATCAGTCTGTTACCACACATTCTACCTCACACAGGAACATGGAAAATCATCTTTTTAAATTGTGTCCTTTGTTCTTTGACATTAGACTATAACTCCTTTGGTTGAATTTTTCTTTGATTCCGATTTAAGATAAAAGAAGTTCTTGAGAAGGTTATGACTATAATACCCTGCACTTTGTTTGAGGATTTTTGGTTAGTGTTTGGATCTTGGTATTCCATAGCAGTTTGTTGCCTTAAGCGTCAATAAGATCCTTGGGGTGCATAGGTGGCTCAGTCGGTTAAACATCCAACTTCAGCTCAGGTCATGATCTCACAGGCTCATGAATTCAAGCCCCACATCGGGCTCTGTGCTGACATCTCAGAGCCTGGAGCCTCCTTCAGATTCTGTGTCTCCTTCTCTCTCTGCCCCTCTTCTCCTCACACTCTGTGTATGTCTCTCTCTCAAAAATAAACAAAAAACATTTTTAAAAAGTCTATAAGATCCTTATATCCTTGCCCATATGTACTATATATGTGCATGCATGTAATATAATTGGTTAACTTTCCAGAAATTCTCAGCAGTGACACCCTAATGTTGTCATGGCTATGCCCAATTCTATGCATATTCACTACTGATTCTTAAATGGCAGATTTATTTACTCAAAATCTGCCATATTTGGACTGCAATGTGTCTGTACTACTAGATAATACAGAGTCTTGCAGAAATGAGATAGAAATGTTTCCAACATTTACTGGATAGTATGACTATTTACTAGATATTGTGGGTAATACATTTCAAGCTCTCAAACATGTTGTTTATACTTGTAGCAAGTTCAGTCTTTAGATATCATGATTATTTTTACTCGTATTGACTTTTAGCATGTAGTTCCTGCTTCATACTTAAAATGTAGTTGAATCTGTAATTGAATGCCCAGCTACCTTTTTTTTTTAATTCATAAACATGTTTTGCCTCTCATTTGTACTTATGTATGTGATAGTGATGCAAAAGTCTAAGCATACAGAATTGCAGTTTTTGTTGATTGAGATCCTTTATAGTGAAAGGATTACTCCTTTTTAAGTTAATATACTTAGAGAGAGAGAGAAGGAGGGGCAGAGAAAAAGGAACAGAAAGATAATCCCCACACTGTCACTGAAGAGCCAGACACAGAGTTCAAACTCATGAACCTTTAGATCATGGTCTGAGCCAAAATCAAGAGTTGGATGCTTAGCTGACTGAGCCATGCAGGCTCTCTGGATTGCCTTTTTAATTTGAGGAAAGAAAGTCTTTTTTTTTCTCCTTTTTTATTAAGTCTTCTACTTGTATCATCATCCTTTTAGAAATCTTTATTTGAAACATAAAATTTAGTTTATAAATAATACTGTCTAGTGATTTTTAAAACCTTATTTCATATACTAAATTTTCATTATATATCCTCCACCATCAGCAGTGGCTCAAACATAACTGTCTCCATTAAAGTTACAGAGCTTTAGGTATTTAGAATTGAAAGCCATTCTCCTCATTTCAAACTATTCATCAAGAAATTGCGTGATACAGGAGCTTCTTGTTCTACCTTGCTCATTCCTTCTGAGTCAAGCATACAATTGCATAAAACTCAGGCCCTACATAGAGTTTATAATATAACAGGCTTGAGTAGGGGTATTAGGAAACATGAGTTTTAGACTAGTTCTTTCACTGTCACAGGTTAAGGCTTGCTCATCCCTTCACCTTCCTGGGTCTCAGTTAATTTAAATGAAAAAAAAAGAAAAGAAAATGAAAAAAAGAGGGTTGGACCAAATGATCTTTCAGGAGTTTACCACATTTGACATTCTACAATCTATGCACAGACAATACCAATATGAAGGATCAAAGTGTGAAATTAAGTTAGGGAAAAACAGATGAATTTCTATAGAACACCACTGGAGGAAATCTGAGATAGGGTAGAAGCAGCACAAGTGTGAAAACAGCTTCAGTTCCAAACTCTTCCTTAACTGCTGCACAACTGTGGTTTATTCATATCCTCCCTCCAAGGCTGAGGGCATAATGATCCCCACAGCACTTTGTACATATTAAGTCTTCCTTAAGTGTTAATTTCTTACCCTTCCTGTTAGATGGTAGCCCCAGGGAATGTGCACAGAGGTCATAGTAGGCATAAACGCAACCATATTGACATGGGCCTTTTGGTTTTTGACACACAGCCTGCATAAAAACTGTTCTTTCTATGACTACTGGTAATCATTTCCTACCCAGATCTGAAAACCTCTATTCATTTTCCCTCCTGGGCGACTGGTTCATAGTATCTAATGGGGCTTCCAGCTTCCTCAGTGCTGCTATCTCCTGACTTTCTGATTGCTCCATTCCTGGTTTCCTGTTACTAGAGCCTCTTCCTCTGCCTGTACTTAAATAAGGTTTTCTAATCTTGTTGTCAGACTTCTTACTCTCCCTCGACAGTCTTTTCTATTTTCAGGATCTCTGGGAAGAGAAAGTTGCATTGTAACATATCATTTCTGCATCAGTATATTTGAAAGAACCCCTTTTACTTCCATATGAACTTTTCTTTGTTGCCTTGGTAGATTAAAGATTCTTTTCTTAGAATTTATATTCCTACAGAAACATGAAATGAGGAGAATTAAGAGTAGAGAAATATCTTTTGCTAGTGGCAAAAGGCAGAATTTTCCTCCTTTGATGGTCAGGCTGTTTTCAGAACTCTGCATGACTAACCTGTCAGTTTCTTGCTATTTTCATCTTTGTTCTTATCTAGTCAGATACTAAAATGCCAACTGGTGATTTTTTTTGATGATTCAAATAATTGTACATTCAGGATTAGCATCAATCCACAAAGACTATAGAGAAGCTACCCCCGTCCTCTCTTATGCATCAGACTTTCTAGTTCCAGTCGTTCATTCAACTGTGATTGAATTCAGAAGACTTTATAGAAAGACCAACGTGTATCAGGAAAGAATACATATATTTAAGCCAGAAAGCTTACATTTGGTTAGGGAAATGATATCACTGGTTAAAGACTGAAACTAATCCATTGCAAACGCAATCATTTGAAGCTAAAGGGCTTACAGAAGTCCTAAAGAAAGCTGGGACTGGTCTTGTACCATAACATTAGAATGAGTAGAAAGGAGAGAAGTAAGATCAATTACACGAGCTAAGCATTTGGGGAAAAAAAAACAAAAACATTACATGTGTACACAGAAAAAGTGGGTAGGTTGAAGCTCCGAAGATGTGTGCTACAACCTGGGGTGATTTTGTAGAAGCTGGTGTTAATATCAGGATCAGTATTTTAGACCTTGTTCAGTAAGTGGTAGGAGCAAAGACCTGATGAAAGCACTGTTTTATCTGTCAGTATGTACAGAATAAGCTAGAAAGACAAGACATGTGGGTCTGGATGCCAGCTGGACACTGTCGTAGTAATGTGAGGCTGAAGTAATAGGAGCTCAGACTGGAATCACAGTAGTGGGAATGGACAAAAATAAGTGGATTTTCAACACACAGTAGAGGAAAATTAACTTTAGGACTTAGTAGCAGACTGTGGAAGCAGAGATAGAAATAAATGAGTCAAAGATGATATGGAAGAATGCTGGGGTGGGTCAGTCAGTTAAGCATCCAACTCTTGATTTCAGCTCAGGTAGTGATCTCACGGTCAAGCCCTGGGACAGGCTTTGCGCTGACACCATGGAGTCTGCTTAGGATTCTATCTGTGTGTCTCTCTTTCTCTCTGCTCCTCCCCAAGCTCTCTCTCTCAAAATAAATAAGTAGACTTAAAAAAAAAAAAAGGTGATCGTATGGATCTTTATCTCCAGTGTTTTCACCCTGAGAGTAGTTGTAATATTGATGAAAATTCTTAAGTCTGAAATAAGTAATTTTAGAGGTTGTATATTTTATACTGTCCATTAGAGATGAGGGCAGGGGAACAACTGGAAATATTGAAGTATGCATTAAAATGTTGAAATGTCACTGTAGAGATAGCTTAGGACAGCCAATAGAAATTTGCCTAGCATTTCCATAAAAGGATTTGATGAAACCATAGAAGAAACTAAGATATCTACAATATTTTTTATATAGAAGGAAAAATGGTTATTGCATTTTGTTAATCTATTTGCATTTGTATACTCTTTAAGCTTTTATTCTTAACTAAAGAACTTTAATGGTTTCAGCTTTAAATTACTGTTCCCTTGCTCATGTTGGAAATGACACCGTATGAACTAAAATATGAGATTGCTAACTTTACCACTCTGTGATTCTAAAGATAGAAGTTTTTATCAAACTATTGGTCTAGACCAGGTGTTAGCAATCAACGGCCTGTACATCCAATCTACTCTGTGGCCTAGTTTTTGTTGTTGCTGTTTTGTTTTGTTTTGTTTTGCATTTAAGGGTTTATTGGAACACAACTGCACCTGTTTCATTATCCATGGTCTATGGCTGCTACCATGGAAATGAGGCAAAGTTGAGCAGTTATGACGGGAACCGTATGGTCCACAAAGCCAAAAATATTTACTATCAAGACCTTTACAGAAGTTTGCTGACCTAAACTCTGAAGCCATGTAATCAATAATATAGTCCCACCTTCTAATAGTACTGAATTGTCATTAATTAGTAGGATCAGGAAATCCTTGAAGTTTATCTGGTCATTTGGAAAGAAGTTATTTCATTCAATTCAACAGTAAAGTAACCTTTTTAGATATGAGAGCAGTGGGCTTTAAACACTATCACAGTAGTAAAATATACACTTTTAGGTTGAAAATGTAGCATTCTTTGGTGGGGTGGTGATGGTGGGCAGTTAGGAATAAAACTTCGCTCTAAAACTTTATTGGTAAATTTTTTTAAAAAAGTTAAAACCAGATGATACCTGAGATATGGGAGACAAACAAGAAGACCCTCATAATTCCCCTGTCTAGAAGATAATCAGTCATATCCAAGAAGTGGACATTAAGAGTTAATTTAGTAGGTATACATAGAAAGGAAAGAATGTGCCACTCAGCAGAACACTTACAAAATCACGTATTATGATTCAGATTTTCTCAAATGATTTGAACCTTGCACAGTAGTAGAAAAATAAAACTCTAAATTCTATTTTACCAGCTTACAAGCCAACTTGTAAGGTCTCCTCTGTTCCGGTCTCCTACTCCTACCCTTTGCCAACTGTTAACCATAAAGTGGCCATTATGGACAGACATTCATTTTTGCTATTAATAGTTGTTGTCATTGTAGGAATTATCTGTGTTGATGCATTGCAAAGGATCTGGGAAGCAGTTATGTTCCCAGAGTCTCTTTAACACATAACTAAGTATAACTGCTTATCATTCCAGCATTGACACATACTATAAAGCAAATTAGTGAAAGTCAACCTTAGTCAGAAATGACTTAGCCTGACACAGATGGAGGAATATAGGAAGATTCCACTCCAAACACATAAATGTAGTCTTGACCAAGGCTACCTTTCTATATATTTCAGAACCATTACATTAGAACATAAAGTGCTTTAAAAGAAAATTGATATGCTCTGAAAATTTGAAAAGCACATTGAAATGTATGTGTTTATTTATGACCCAATCCCATTACATTTGAAAGGAAAAGTGAAATAATGGTGAAGGAAAATTTTGGATCAAGCATTCCCAGAATCACATAATTTTTTCCCAGTCTTCTCTAAATTGAATTTGCTACTCTACTACAAACAGAATATTTGCCTTTGTTTACCAAGTGTATCTATAAAAACATTGGAAATCCTCATAAAATAAATGCTTAAAACTTTGTGTTAATAGCTATATCACTTTTCTTAGGCTGCTACAGCAAAGCACTATAGACTGGTGGCTTAAACGTAAAAATTTATATTTTACAGTCTGGAGGCTAGAAAGTACAAAATCAAGGTGCTGGCCAATACAGCTCCTGGTGAGATCTCTCTTTCTGACTTGGAGATGATCATTTTCTTGCTATATCCCCACATGGCAGAGAGAAGGAGAGAGTAAGCTCTCTAGTTTCTTCTTCCAAGGGCATTAGTCTCATCATGTGGACCCAGACCTCATTTATGCCTGATTACTTCCCCAAAGCTACATCTCCAAGTACTATCACACTGGGGGCTAAGGCCTCAACATACGAATTTCTGGAGGACACTGTTCAGTCCACGGCAATAATGAAGGGCCAGTGTCTTTAAATAAAATGTCTATTCCACTGTACACGAGTGTAAGTTTGTTGATGCTAGCTGTCTCAGAAAGCTGTGAAAACAGGTTAACATCAGTCCCTAAAAGCCAGTTCAGACATCCTGAATATCGTTCAGTACAATTCAGTCTTTCATAAAACCAGTATTTGTTGAGTACCTGCCACGTGTTGCTTGTTGCCTATGTGGTAATGGACCCAGGCTATTAAGAGAATGAAAATATATGATAAATATTTTGTGTTTATTCCTTAATGTTAGAAATCATACTATGGGTATATGTGATTTAGGTTCTGAGCATATTCGTAATACATTAATAATGTGTATACACAATAACCACTAAAGAAGTAAGAAAAGATAAAAAAGGCAAACCCTGGTAGGGCGTAGTGACAGAGGAAATGACATTTGAATCTAGGATGACAAAAGCAATAACAAAAACAAACAAACAAAAAAACCCTCACCCGAAATAAAATCTCTGTGTGTGGGGACAGTGCATTGAGCAGTTTGCCTATTGTTCCTGAGTGAGTTGGAGGCAAAGGGCCACACTCAGGAGGATTTAAATACCAGAAGGGGGCTGAGGAGAGAGAGAAGGAATATTTCTGCAATAGGAAATTAGATATAGTGATGAATTTTAGTAAGGCTTTGAATATTAAGAATGATGTAATCCAAGAAATTTTATCTAATGGTATAAGAAATAAAGAGAGGAGAAAGAGATATTTCAAAGACGGAATTGACCAGATTTGGCAACTTTAAAAATTGGATAACTCTTAAATGTTATAGGGAAATTTTAGAGGGCCTTTGAATTAGAAATCCTTCCTAAAATATTGTCAATAAAGGAAATAAAATTAACATAAAATTATGTTCACATTCTAGTTTTTAAGTGAATAGACAGCGTGTCCTTGCTTTATACTATCTGAGTCACTTGTGTATAAACATTTAATAGAACAGTAACTTTTTCTCTTTTCTCTCTATGCATATGTCTGTGTTTGGATAACATTTAGGAGGCAAACTTTTACCGGTTGGTCAGTGACTAACCGGTCAGTAACTAATTGGGTCTCCTGGTAACCAGCTTTCACTCACATTAAGCTTTTCCTTTTTCATTTTTACATGATTCATTCTTACTTTAGCCATTTTTTTCATTAACACTATAGGGAAAAAAAATCACTCTTCTAATCATTCAATCAGCTGAACACGTTCTGTCTCTAGTGCTGCCCAGACACCACTGTTGTGAGGTAAACTATGTTAATATTACTCAATTTACCAAATAACATCTCAGAGCTCCTTGAACTCTTTGTTTACGTATAATACAGCAGTTTTCACTGCACCAGAACATTGATCTTCTTCTGTTTCCTGTAATGAACTTGCACATTTTAGATCTAGTAATTTATTTCACTCTGATGATTCAAACGAAATGACTTGGTCTTGCCGGCTGAAGGATAATCCACAGACCAAGAGAACTCCTTTTTATTTTGTGCACCCTGAATAATAAGGGAGTTTCTTTCCTCTTCAAGGAAATGAAGATGAGCAACTGCATTCAGAATTCTGTTAGATTTACTTCACAGCTGCGTCAGTAACATCCCATTTACATAGTCGTATATGCATAACACAGATATCCATGTCCTTTTAGCTCAAACCAATGTTATCTCTTCCCTTTCATTCCAGGAACCTTGATTATTCTCCTCTTTAAAACATGGCTCAAAATTCAACCTACATGAAAACATTCTAAAATTGACTTTACTTATGCAACTGATTAATTTTTTTATTTAAATTTATGGGAAGTTTCAAAGAGACATTAGGAAGACTAATATAATGAGCACTGCTAGTGTAGTCTTCACTCACTCCACTTCAGTAGTTTCTAACATGTTGCCAGTCTTGGTCACGTGCCATTCCTCACACACTTACAGAAATTTTGCTGGAATACTTTAAAGCAACTTGCAGATAAAATATAGATCATCAATAGATCATTTTTAATATAACAATAGTATTATAACATTAAACAAAGATAACAATAATTTCTTAATATCATCTATATTCAAACTATGTCTAATTTTCCCACACTGTCTCAAAAATGTTCACAATCAGTTTGTTCAAACCAGCATTCATAATGTCTCCACCTTGCATTTGGTTGTTGAGTTGATTTTAATCTAACAGGTCTAGCTCCCTTTTCCAGAGCATTTATCTGTTGAAGAAATTCACTTTCTTACTTATCTTTCCATCACTCCCTCAGTATTGATGGGCTGAGTTTGCCTGGCCTAATTCATATATAACCCACAAGGCTGACATGTGGGTGTCTCCCAGGCTTTCAGCCTGCTGAAAGCAGCCTGTCCGTGACACTTAAGTAAAAATCGCTGTGCCTCATATAACCAAGATAAAATTATAAATGAAATAAATGTGTATAATTAACATAGAGTTAAATATAGAATTTTACCTTAAAATAATTATTTTGATATTTGCTGACCTCACTAAGAAGCATTCCTGGTGAATTAGCATGGTCTTTGGCCCATCTTTGCTAACAAGACCTCAGCCCAAAGGAAAAACTTGCATAATCATACACACAAGATACCCTCTGGGTGTGTAAAATTCAGATACAACTGTCTGGGTGTATGTAGCTTTCTGGTATGCTAGGAAACTCATGTTTAGTGTGATACATCTTTTCTACAGTTACAACCACCCTATTTTCAGTATCTTAAAAATGATTTTTAAGGTTTAGAAAGCTGAGAGACCAGATGGTTTCCTTTCCAAACATTTGTATTTTCCTCACCCTAATAGCAGGAAGTTCATTTCAGATTGCATTTCTGTGCTTGAATTGTTGTGTTTCCTCCAAGTCAGAATAGAAGCAAGTTGAGATGTATGATAAACTTTCAATATATTGTACAAATATTGCTGTTCCTACTTGTTTAGATAACATTACATGAGTAATTCATTCAAAATACACTAAAATCTCAGATAAGGAAAGCAGAATGCTGAGTGGGTTTCTGAGAAGAGATGTGGGAAATTTACTTTTTTTTTCTTTCCAACTAATTGAAATACTTAAGGTATATGGGGAAAAGGGCTTCAGATTTATGCAAATAGTGTAGATTTGCACAAAAACTAGTTTGTTTCTTGAATTGCATTGGTGGTGGTTTTATTTGAGGGTATTTTGGGTGATAATTGAGCAGTTCTGAAATAAAATTTCTGGGAGAACCTTATAAGGAGAGGCTTAATGGAGAACCTAAGGCAATTTAGTTTCTCAAAAGATTTCTATCCAAGTCTCTGATTCATAGGGTCAAATTAGATAAGTAGATAAAGGTAGTCTTATTTCAAAGAACCCAAATTTAGTTTTGTAATTTTCTTTTATTATAAACAGTGTGGCCCTCTTCACAGCTTAGAGTTCTGATATGGTCAATCTCATGTTTCCAATTAATCATTCTTGAGGTTCCTGTATATCCTGATAAGTAAAATGTCTACTATCTCACTTTTTGTCAGTCCTTCCTCTTAAGAATCGTTGGAACAAACTGTCAGAGATTACTAAATTTACAGTGTTTAAGGAATCAACTCTGCATCCACATGGCAGCAAACTGCAGAATCACACCATTAATACACCACTGCATGGGGAGTCTTCCAATACCAATCCAGAGATAACATTCTTCCAAACTATGTGGGTGCTGTTTCGGCTCACTCCTTATGCACGTCTCCTTGAGATCCAAGTTTAGAGCTCCCTTAGTTCATTTGCACATGGCAGGCCATTGTTTCCCAACCTTAGCACTGTACCAGGGTGATGGAGTACCAAAGCACTTTTAGTCTTAGCTCCAAATCTCAGCCAGACCCCTCCTTGTGTCTTGACTACTCAAGCTAGCGGGCCCTAAATTTAAATATGCATAAGAAACATCTGAACGACCTGGAGAAAAAAACAAAACGTACATATTGCCTGACCCCATACAAAGTAATCTCATTCAGGAGCTCTGGAATGAATCCTAGACTCTTCAGCTTCTATAGTATTCCAGGTGTTTCTGATGCAAGTGGAAATACATCACCTACTAAAATGGAGGTCTTGATCCCCTGCATATTTGAATCATCAAGGATCTTATAAAAAGATTTTCATGGGGCACTTGGCTGGCTCAGTCCATTAAGCATCTGACTTCAGCTCAGGTGATGATCTCACCGCTCGTAAGTTCAAATTCCACATCGGGCTCTATACTGAAAGCTCTGAGCCTGGAGCCTGTTTCAGATTCTGTGTCTCCCTCTCTCTCTACCCCTCTCCACCCCCCCTCAAAAATAAATAAACATTAAAAGATTTTTTAAGATAAAAAGATGCTTATGCCCAGGACCCTGTCTTCAACCAATAAATCAGAATGTTTGAGTTTGGGAAGGGCATGGACATTTCTCAGAAGCTATCCACGTGATTATAATCTGCACCCTGACTTTAGAACTGCTACTAGATCAGTATGATAAACACAGAGCACCAGACAACTCCTCTCCTCAGTGATGAGAGTCTGTTAGGGGCACTTGTTGCTTTCTCCTGTCACATAACTGCTGCTACTATTCACTCTACCAGGTGTTGATATATTTAAAGTTCAGGGACCCTGTCCTCTTCATACAAACTGGCCCTTTCAGTGTTGTGCACATTACATGAAGAGGTATCTATGCTAAGAAATAGATGAGTGCTCACCTACATTTGAACAATTCTGTAACTTTTCCTGCACCTCTTGTGACAACTTCTGTTCACCTACACAGATAAAGTCTTCACTTGCTAAAACTGTTCTATTCTTTTAAGACACGCCATCACACAGCCCTACTACTAGGTGTTAAGTTTTAGACTACAGATTTGGAGAGTGTTGTCTAACCTGGGACGTTCTGTGCCCGAACTATCATTTAGGATCAAAATTTCAGGCTTCTTCACCTTAGTTTCATGATGAATAGAGTCCTGAGCAGGGCAGAGATCAAGTTCCAACCTAGTCCATAAACCTGAAAGGACCACCAAATCATTCTGGGACCATGTAAGCCTGTGCAAGGAAGTCACCTTTCAGACCAAGGTCTAAATGTTTTGTCTACTTCCTCAATTAATGAATAAATTATTTTTAAAACCAATGGGAGAAGATGACAGAGAGAGAAAGGGGACTTTAAAACATCACTTGCTCTTTTTCTTTAAGACTTGATACCTTAAAGCTGTTTTATAGCTATGTTCAATAAGCAGTAAAATATAACATGATTTTAAAAATCCAGTGTAACAGTACCTTGGGGGAAATAATACATGTGAACTAAAATTATTTGACCATTTTTAGAGCTTGTATGTAATTGTGGAAATGTCAATTATGACATGAGAGATTAAGATTGCCAAACGTTTTTATTTTTAAATCCATGGTTGATACTTGTGCATGTGAAAACCTGTAAACAGAGGAGATGAGGGACTTTGAAACTTGCCCCCCCCTCCTTATTAGCCACTCCAGAGCCATCCCAGCAAACTTCCAGTGTAGTAAAAAAACATGTTTTCCATGCAAATGCAGCTATAGGATGAGTACCACAAGCATCCACTCCTCACCCAAACCTTCCAATTTGCTGCCACTAAGACCCTTCTATATAGAAATCCTAGAGACACCAATGATACAAAAACAATTATTAGATGTATGTGGTGTCTCCTTGTACCTCTATGAATAGCCTGTGTTTAACATAATCTATTATCAGAACCCATTTGTCTCTTAAATAATTAAGTTCTAAATAAGGAATCAAAATCCTTAATAGCATCTAATAAAAACTGCTAAATGGTGTATGCGTGTGTGTATATGTGTGTGTGTGTGCACGCACATGCTTTTTTGTGTCACAAAACCCACTGAAGGCTGTTATTAAAAAAAAACTTAAAAGATCAATGTAATGACTACTGTGATTATTAGAAACACCACTACCAGAATTAAAAGAGGATTCCTCTGACTATATAAGAAAAGAGTTAGGTTAACTCTTAAAGTGTAAGATAATTGTATATATTCAGACTTGTTTTAAACAGCTTTATGCTTTTTCTTTAGCTATTACTTGTCGAAAGCAAGATGGAGGACAGGCTGGCATCCACGAATGCCTTTGGTATGCAGGCCCCGTGCCAGCTCTCACCCAAGCCTGCCAGGTCCCCTGCCAAGATGACTGTCAGTTTACCAGCTGGTCCAAGTTTTCCTCATGCAATGGAGACTGTGGTGCAGTTAGGACCAGAAAGCGCACTATTGTCGGTAAGAATAATTGGGATGCAAAAGCCAATACTTGTCAAGTTAGAAAACACATTAAAAGTTAGACCAAGAGAGTTCTGACAGTGTATTTGGAAAATGCATGGCTATGCCTTACTGCTCGTATACTGATAATTCATATGCCAGTGGATTTATATGTGTATTTTAATGTAAGTTGGCAGTGACAGATGTGCTGTGTAGTTTTAGCAGAAAGAAAAGGTAACCTTGAAAATTGAAATACAATAGGTAGATTATTTTTTTGGTTTAAACATATACTTTTGGTGGATTGCCTACAGATTGTGAAATGCTTGGAGAACAAAAGGAAAGGTTACCACTTCATTTTCTTTACCCATTCTCACTGTCATAGCCTGATTATCCTTCATATCCTAGAAGAGGAATATGACATTAATTCTGTATCTGAAAACTGCATCTTAAAAGGCAGTCACAATGACAAAAAGCAGTAATATAATGAGCAAGAACAGGAGCTATCATACTGAACTAAACCTGGTGCATTCCAAAACACTGTCAGTGGCAAAAAGAAACCTGAAAATATTGGTGCCAATAGACTGTTCAGAATTCAAAAGTTATAAAGTGAGCCACCTGTCATAATAAAAACTATTGACAACTATATAAGGCTCCTTATGAAAGTTAGAGATAACTGTATGTAAAACATATGCAATTATGTATGATATATTTAAATAGTATTATGATATGTGATACATAATGTAATAAATACATAATAGAAATGTGATTCTGTTAAAATGACATGTTATTTTTCAAGCACATATGTTAGGTTTTTTATTTTAAAAGGGAATTTATTTAGATTTATATACAAACCATTTCTAGTATTTTTATTCTGACACTAAATATCTTCACTGTGAATATTTATTGAATATTATTTACTACACTAATTACCAAGTATGCCAAAATGATTATTCTTCAGCAATAATGAAAGATGCAAGGTAATAATTAGAAATGTAAATATCAAAGGGTCATTTTCTGAATTGTAATCCTACATAACCGCAATATCTATTTGGAATTAACAAAAAAACTGTCCAGTGCAGTGACTTTCACTCTCTCCATTTCATATTTTGGCACATAACATAAAGGAGTGATTTATGCAATTACCTTCATTGAAAGCATATGAGCAAAATGCTAAGAGTATAAAATTCAGCACAACAGCTAATGCCTTTTGCGAAATGGCCATTTTGAAATGAGAAAATAAGAAAAATTTTACTATGCAAAGCACTCAGTACTGATAACAGCCTACATGCAGAGCAAGCACTGTGGAGTGAGAAAACAGCTTTCATTTATAGCTACTGTTGAATATGGTTAAAAATGGGGAAAGGAAGTCTAGGGAAGGAGGAAAATTAGGGATGCTTGAAATTAATAATGATATTTTCCAATTTAATTTCTCCACAGGAAAAAGTAAGAAGAAGGAAAAATGTAAAAATTCTCACTTGTACCCCCTGATTGAGACTCAGTATTGTCCCTGTGACAAGTATAATGCGCAGCCTGTGGGGAACTGGTCAGACTGCATTTTACCAGAGGGGAAAGTGGAAGTGTTGCTGGGAATGAAAGCACAAGGAGATATCAAGGAATGTGGTCAAGGATATCGTTACCAAGCAATGGCATGCTATGACCAAAATGGCAGACTCGTGGAAACGTCCAGATGTAACAGCCATGGTAATCCAAGTTGTCTTCATTGTTGCATGTGTGCTGCCTTTGCAGGGGGAGGTAAAATGAAAGTGGATCAGAATGGAGGGACATGAAGGTTTACAGAAGTGTGCTCTAAATGGAACAGTTTGGGAGCATCATGCTGTATGTGTATTATTTACATGTAATAAGACATTCAGTGGCATTTGCCTTGTCCAGAAGTTGGTGACTAAATCCCAAAGTTGGTGAAAAGGAAGCCTTACAGTGCCAGAAACCTCCCTTGGTACTGATCAAGAGTCCTTGAATAGGCCCAATAACCCACCACAAGTCCGTGTATGGAAGAAGAGGGAGGAAAAGGAGATTTGAATTTTTCTGACATATAAAGTTATAAACTAGACACGCTTCTAATAACCAAACTGGCAAAATTAACAGTATGCCTGAAATGTCATTAAGTGGCAGAGAAGAAAGACTGAGATCCGCAATTAGTGAAAGCTCAAATACCTCTTGTTTATTCCTCACTGCGTTGAAATTAGCCAAAAAGGTGGGAGGTGGGCGGAGAAAAGAAAAAGAAGAAAAGAAAAATGCACCTACTCTTAAGTAACTGTGCCCACTTTAGTTTTCTATATCAAACACAGTGATAAAAATTGAGTTGCCAAAGTTTGTGAAGAGTGGCCATCGTTGACCAGAGTATGTAGTAAACTCTTTAGTTCTAAGTCTTAATATAGTAGTCCTTGAGCAATATTTCTCCATTCTTTTATTTTAATACATCTGTCTTTTTATATTGGACTGAGACTAGTTTACAGTGGGTCATCCTGAATCAAAGTTGCCATATATTTGCAAACACTAGACCCTGATCCTCCCACCTTCTTCACGGAAGTGACCTGAGAAAGAAGAGTTGCTAGGAGGGAGGGACAAGACAGTTACCCTCCAACTCTGCTGAAATAGCTTTTGTTAGAACAGCGCTATTCCAGTTTTATTATATGGTTCAGAAAACAACATGATCTACTAGGACCATCACCATTCATAAACCATCCATTGGCCCAAAGACTTCATAATATTGAAGCTCTAGATATGTATTTTTTAGGTTAATATACTCAGGCTAATGCATTCCTAACTTTAATATATTCAATGCATCTAGAACAGTAACTACAAAAGAAAAAATAATTTATTATTTATAATAGGTACACCTTGAGAGACGTGTAAGAGTAACTGAATATTTCATTCTCTGTATCAGTAACATAAGTGCTGTAAATTAGGTACCAGGAAAAAAAATTTAAATACACCTGCCATTCTAAGATGATATGATGTAAAAGATCATAATTTGTCATTAAAATTGAAGATAACTTTTAAAAATACATTTCTCCTGGAATGTAGCTTTTAAGTGTTTGCTCACACTTTAAATTATCATGCCTAGTGAATCACCAGGACAATCATTTGTTTTTAATAGAACCTTTGAGTTTTCAGAATGACTTTTGTATATTCTCACTTTTATCCTGATCTGTTAATTAGATGCAAGAGAGTGTCAGTAAGCCACTTAACAGCCGACCTTATTTTTAGGAAAAAAACCGTAAAATATCTTATAAATCTCACAAAAATGTTTGATCACTTAAAAAAAGTAAAAGTATAAAAATAATAGAAATTGGCCAAAGGAAATAGACTTCCTGCCTTTGTCAATTGAAAGCATGAAGGATGTAGCACTGTATCCTAGAAAAAAAAGCACGTATAGGAAAAATATTCCAGACAGCACTGAACTTCATGGGGATTGTGGGAGGATCTAAGACCTTTAACTAAGTAAGTCTCCAGTTTAAAAACATTTCTTTTAAATCTTTGTTTATTTTTAAGAAAGAGAGAGAGGGAGACACAGAATCTGAAGCAGGCTCTGAGCTGACATCACAGAGCCCGATGCGGGGCTTAAACTCATGAATGGTATAATGACCTGAGCTGAAGTCAGATGCTTAACTGATTGAGCCACCCAGGTGCCCCTAAAAGGGTACCATTTAGTTCCTTGTGTCTGTCCAACATCATGTCTTTCTCATAAATCTGAGCTGTGATAGCTGTCCAGTGGGATATTTAGTATTCACGAATATATTTATTCGAAGTGAAGTCCAGGGAATTGAATTTCCGTGGCCTAATTTCTTTGGAAATTACTACTTTGCTTCTATATGTTCTAATAGTTTTGATGCTGTTGGTGGAATACTCTAACTTTGGTGTTCTCATCGAGGCACACTTTAAATTACTGTCCCTAAAACCACTGCCTTCTCTCAGCCAAACTGGCTTTTTAGATGGATGGTGGAATAATGGCTTTCAAGACAAAGTCTCTTTCTGCTTTTATTTTAAACATAGAATTGACCCCCACATGTATGCAGTGCAACACACAAATCTCCTATTCAATAGTGACCTGGGGGCATTTATATTTTATCTGTAATGTCCATCTGTGAAGCACATTATCAGTTATACTGGTAAAACAATTTGACTTTCCTCAGTTTAATTATATTATTGTAGGCCATTTCCCATGTGGTTGCCATTTTTTAATGTCTTAATAACCATAAGGCATAGTTCTATTATGTCTGCAATTCTTTGCAATAGCAAACTTTGTACTGAAAAATGATAGACTTGTTACCAGTCTTGGGTGCTTGGACCCAGTGATGGTAGAAATAAGGCTGGACCCAAAATTTAAAGTCACAGGCAAAGATTTACTGGGACAGCAGCTGCAGCCGAAGGGAGACACAGTCTCTACAAAGGTGTCAGATTGGCTCTCAGAACAACAGCCAGGGAAAGTTTTAAAGGAGCCGAGGTGGGAAAGCAGTAATATGCTTAAGTACATAGGGGCTAGGAATCCCAGGAAGCAGACACGCAGGTGCAGTTGACAGAACTTGCTTCTTCCTACATTGTGGGTTTCATTTGCAAGTTAATTCTTCACCTCTGGGCATGTTTTTTTTTCACATTAAAGAGTGGAAATGCTGATGAAAGGTCAAATTTGGTGGCTGTTCTCTCTCAGAACAGTTTGAACCAATCTTAGCTTTGTCCTTGGTCCCTGCTTGTCACATCCAGCAAGGAGTGTCCCAAGGTCCCTGACTGTCTCTTAACCATATTCAAGAATCAGATCTTAATGTGTACCTTGGGAGTCACGTAAATTTTAACCTATCTGATATATCCTATGAGATATAATTCCTAGTGATATATAAATATATTTGGGGGCATTTACCCTAAGAGCATGATATGAAATATATATATTTTTGTTGTGAAATCTTAGATGGTATCAATTTAGCAACAGATTGTTTTGGTTTATTTAAGAGAGAAAGGAAGAAAGAGAGTGCACATTCACTTGGGAGGGGCAGAGAGAAAGGGAGAGAGACAGAATCCCAAGCAGGTTCTGCATCATCAGCACAGAGCCCAATGTGGGGCTCAGTCTCACGAACCATGAGATAATGATCTGAGCCAAAATCAAGAGTCAGACACTTAACCGACTGAGCCATCCAGGCGCCCTGAGATCTTAAATCATTCAAAAACCAAATAACACATTTTCTATTCATTGCTAGAACACTCTTAATATCTTAATTGATTGGGAGGTGCCTGGGTGGCTTAGCCTCAGTTAAGCATTTGCCTTCAGCTCATGTCACGATTTCACGGTTTGTAGTTTCGAGCCCTGCATTGCATTCTCTCTGTTGTCCACAGGGAGCCTGCTTTGGATCCTCTGTACCCTTCCCTCTCCCTTTCTCTATCTCAAACATAAATAAATGAAAATTTTAAAAATATATCTTAATTGATTTCATTATAAATTTGACTACATAGTAGCAGGTACTTCTCAAGTTAATCACTTAAAATTTCATAGAACAAGAGTTAGAATTTCTGGAACTTTTAAAAATCATTATATTACTTAGTCTTAATATTTTAAAGAATCTTAGAGATAAATTAACTTATGCAAAGTGCATGTATACATGACTTCCATTTAAATGTAAGTGATAGAATTTTATCATGTGCCCCTCAACCATACCCCCCTTTCCCAAAACCCCTTATCCTGCTCTACATCTGGAATTTCTAAAGCATGTATCATTCTATAACCCTATAGTATCATTTACTTGTTGTGTTTATTTATGTTGTATCTCCTGTACAAGAATGAAGATTGATGAGAGTATCATGGACTGTTTGGTTCACTGATGTATCCCAAACCCCTGGAACAGTAAGGGCTCGATATTTGTAGAGTAGATGAATGAATGAAGAACTGGAGAGAATTTTGTCAGTTGTGGTTGATCCACAGTCAGGCTTGGGTTCTGTTGTTTTTCCAGACAGTATTCTTCCCTGTCTTACATTTCTGGGAAATAATCAAACAGATTGCTGAGAACAACTAAGATCTTTGGAATAAGATCTATACATGCCACAAACTTTCCATGTGGTATTCATCAAATATTTGTGCTTCTATGTACTAAATAGGAGAAGAAATAATAATTGCATACCCATTCCACTGAATTAGTCCAGTGATACCAGTATTAAAGTCTCTTTATTGCCATTCAAAACTTATTGTTCATAGTTGCCTGATTTTTACAACACTAGATTTAGACAACACTTTCACTTCCTGGTTTATATTAGTAATTGTAACAACTTACATTTTCACAACCCTTGTTACAACTTTAATTGGGAGTGTGGGATGTTTATTTAACTCTCTTTGCTTCCAAAACTCATCTTTTCCTTGAAAAGTAGAAACATTTCTATTTGAGTTATATGAAAGGGACACCTTGAAGGTGAATTGGATAAAATACTAAAATGCCAAGTCCTCAAGTCTTCAGCTCTAAGAGCTACATAATTCCTTCCAGACACTTCGCTTCAGTTTTTACCTTGAGCAAATTTATCTTTGCTATATCTCATAGGTGGTTTAAGCCATAATGTACTACCAATAAATATTCTAAAATTCAATTACATTTATGATGTTTTATCATCTGTTAATATCAAGTTAGCAGAAAGGCACATCTGATATGATGGTTCTTTCTCAGCCTAGGACATTTAATCTACTTTGTTCTCCTATTGTATAAAAGTAATATATTGCTATTAATACCTATCAAATACTTGCTAACATGTATAAACTATGAAGAAACTTAATCAGCTATTAGGTAAATTACCTTTTCGCCAAATGTTTTCCTAAAGTTCCAAATAGCAAATATCTTAGGCTTTGTGGACCAAAAGGTTCTGTCACAAGTACCCAACTCTGCAGTTATAGCATGAAAGCAGCCATAGACAGTATGTGAGTGAATGCCATGAGTGAATAACATGACCGTGTTCCAATAAAACTTTATGTACAAAAACAGGCCGCCAGCCTGGGCTGTCATTTGCCAACTGGCATCTACTCCTTTGCTACTCAAAATGTGGTCTCCAGACCAGCAGCATAGACATCACAGGGAAACCGTTGGAAATGCAGAAGTTCAATCACATTACAGACCTACTGAGTCAGAGTCTATATTTTGACAGGATTCCCAGGAAGCTCTATTACACATTTATTTTTCTTAAGTTACCACTTTTTATCTTTTTTACTTTTTAAGTTAACTCCGTGCCCGTCTTGGGACTTGAATTCACAACCCTGAGATCAAGAGTATTATGCTCTACCAATTGAGCCAGCCAGGTGCCTCACACATTTCAAGTTCAGAGATTACTTTACTGGATCATACATACTCTTCCAAGGTTTGGTAGAAATGTGAGCCTGAATCTTTGTAAGATTGTTTGCATTGGGCAAAACAATCCACACCTCCCATGTGCTAGTATACTTGACTGCCAGTTGTGGGGAAGAGGACATTAATGGAGATCTATGTTTCCTTCCTTCCTTCCTTCCTTCCTTCCTTCCTTCCTTCCTTCCTTCCTTCCTTCCATCTATCTATCTATCTAAAGGATGGTTCTTCATAAAGTGAATATTTAGGTATGATTTTGAAAACTGAACGAGTCTATAGGATCCTCTGTGGAAAGCATATTGGCAATTTGATCATTGCCAGTACTCACTTTACAAATAGGTTTTAGTTCAAGAGCATGTACTAAGACATTATGTGGAACTCAGGGTATGTCTGATAAACATAATTATGAATATGGGGAAAGTAGATTCCGAGGATAACCTACTTAAGCAGCCAACCATGATATAACTAGAATGTATCACTTTTGCAATGGGATTCTATAGAAGGTTATATAAGTTTAATATTAGAGGTTAATTTTAAAGAAACAAAATGAGAATTTTTTTCTTATCATGGTGGATGCTCATATTTGAGAAAGAGCATGTTTAATTAAACCACACATAAAAGGCAATAAATAGGGTCTTGTAAAGAAGCTGAAATGGAGTGCTAAGTTCTCTGAAAAACTTTTTTAGCTGGTCATATTTATTTAATGCCTAATTCATTTCAGAATTCTTTCATTTGACAGTACGGGTATACCAGTATAACTTTCACAGTTATCATTCTCAATGGAGATCTTTTTCCTTTTAAATGTAAAAGAGAGGCAGAGTTTGAGGGATGGACTTTTCCTGAGGTAATAGTTGCAAGTTTAAAGAGTCAGGGAAAGAAGGAAAGGGCTACTGTGGATACTGAGTACAAAAAGAAAGTACTTGCTTATGGTCAAATTTAAATAAGGTGTGGATACCAGCATCATTCTCCACCAGGCTCCCTGAAGGAGCACTGTGGAAGTGTTGAGGGAGAGACTTTCATTGGAAAATTTCCTGCATCTACCATTCCTGTCATGTGTGACAGAAAAACATCTGGTGTTATTTATTTCTCTGTGCTCCATGTCCGGAGACCCCAACTCTTCTGTTACTTAATAACATGGTTTTCAAACTGGGCTCTATGGAGCCCTGCAGGCCAGGCTGTCAAACATTGCCTCCAATAAATTCCACACACTTATTGGGCTTTCTTTTCAACTTTTTGGAAAAAGAATGCTCTGCTTAAAATAAATGTAACTGCCAAAATAGTTCATTATTTGCAACACTTTTAAAAGAGGAACTTTGATCTTTGCCTTAATCAACAACTTCTGCCATTATATTTCACTCTACACCCTTTCTCTGGGCCTCTGACCCCTTATTCCCCCTAATTCATTAGAGAAGTCATAACATTAATTTTCAACAAAATGATTAGAGTGGTAATCTTGCCAATATCTGTGGCAGTTTTATTGATATAACCCTAGAATTGTTCATTCCTTATGTTACAAGTTTTCATAACTCTTAAAGATACTAAATGACCTGTGTGAATCCACATAAAGATTCTTGTTGTATTAGTAAAGCCCTACAAATCCAAAATAGTTTTAAAGTTCTGCAATCCATTAATTGAGTTTAGTCTCGTTCCTACAATGCAGGTTCTTTTTCTACTTGAAAACATCATCAAAAGAGTCATGTAGTGAACGGGCTTATGCATCAGGAAGTTTTTTATAAGTTCATGAAGAAGGTATCATGTATAGACATAAACCCTATATGTGGGCTCAAAAAGCAATCTGGAAACAAATGTACACATTTATGGGCATTTTAAATTTAAATTTTGAAGAAAAGTCTTTACTTTCATTTACTCTCCCTGTTTATCCCATTTCTTCATAGTTGCACTGAAATCCAATTTAACTATTACAGGAAATTTTCATTTGCATAAAAACAAAGTTGACTCTTCTTAAAGTCTTTTTAAACTGCCATAAAAAACCTTAAGATATTTATTTACATGACAGCTTCCCCTCCCTTTGTCATAAGCTTGATCTTTTAAGCTTTAAAACTTTCAAGTAAATATAAGTTAAGAAAAAAAAATTTTTAAGTTCAAGAAATTTGGGGGTTTTTTTTACTTGTTTATTCACTTTTGTATTTTTTTCTGTATCTGGAAATGGACCTGAAAATCCTACTTTTTACATATTAAAACTCTGTACAGCTTAAAACATGAATCCAAGTTTAATGCATTATAATTACAACCTATCTGAATGATCTATCTCTTACTGGTCCAGTGAGATGATACAGAAAAACACCATTATACAAATGCAATATCTGAGGCCTTCTAGAGATTCACAGTTCATATCAGCAAAAAAGGAAAGAGGCCTGTTTAATTTAGATCCAACAGTTTTCCAACTTGACCACTGAAATGTTTTTTGGTTGTTGTTGTTGTTGTTGTTGTTAAACATCTGTTTAACACTTATTAGAATCCAAAAAACTAATGTTTAAAGACCATCTTGGAACAACTTCTCTGGCAGTATATGGCTTGCATTTGTTGAACGAAAAATGTCCTGCATTGGATCACATTAAAAATAAATCACTCTAATATGTTTAGGAGTTAATTTGTTTCTCATTACTTCATAATCTCAAAACTCCATCAAATATGTTTATATCATTGACAAAGCCTTATTCCCAAAGTGAGCTTTTTAGCAGTTATCTCTCATTTTTAATAGAGTATAAGTTAAAATTACAAATGTTTAATCTGGGGAGAAGGTCCCTAAATGCTTTAATGTGTATAATTATTCCCAAGGCTTTTATTTTGGTTGCATAAGTATACATATAGGTTCTTATATAAATAAGTTTATTTACTTTTTAAATAAAATGTATATCTGAAAGTATAATTCCATCAGTAACTACTTGGAGTTAAGCCCAATTTCAGGAGTGAAAGGTTTACTTAGTCCTTCACAAGACTGCTCTCACTTCAGATATCAGCTGCAAGTTCAGAGGTTCCCAGTTACTACTGACTGACAAGCTGGCTTCAGATTTGGAGGTTCCCACAACCTCCCACATTCACTGGAACAGCTCAGAGAACTTAGAAAAGCACTATACAGTTGACCCTTGAACAACGTAAGTTTAACTGTGTGGGTCCACTTATACACAGATTTGTTTCGATAAATACAGTACAGTACTCTAAGCGTACTCTAATCTTCCTTATGCTTTTCTTAGCATTTTCCTTTGTCTAGCTTACTTTATTGTAAGAATACAGAATATAGTACAATGTACAAAATGTGTGTTAATCACCTGTTTATGTTATCTGTAAGACTTCTGGTCAACAGGAGGCCATTAGTAGTTAGATTTGGGGGGAGTCTAAGTTCTGCAAGGATTTTCAACTGCAATTGGTGTTAATGCCCCCATGCTGTTCAGGATCAACTGGACTTATAAGTAGGGTTTTATTATACCCAAAGGATACAAATCAGAAGTAGTCAAAATGAGACACATAGGCAAGCTCTAGGAGGGTCTCAAACATATGACTTCCATGTTCTCTCCCAGTGGAGCCAGGAGCCATCACGTCATTACACATCAGTGTGTATTTATCTACCAGAAAGCTCATGTGAGTTTTGTACCCAGAGTTTTTATTGGGGCTTTATTATGTGGGCATGATTAATCAGTTCTTTGGGCACGTGGTTGAGCTGTCTCCCCACCAAGAGATTGGGTGGATGTCATATGGCTTAAAAACCCTAACTCTCTAAACTTGTTTTGTCTTTGTGGTGTGACCAGTACCACGTCCTGAGACATCTCTTTAACATAACTCACCTATAGTCCAAGAAGCAACTATGAATAAGAAAGGTTCAGAAAATGTCAGGGCTTGGAGGCTACCTCCCAGGAACCAAAGACAAAGAACAGCCAAATCCCTTATTATACAGCAGAAAGCTTTAGAGTTGGCAATAACAAATGGCCTTAATAATAAATTTGTGTACAGCTGTTCTTAAATGAATCTGAATGTCCCTAATCATTGGGTAACTCCCGGTATCAGAATATGAACACCAATAGAACCCCATAACCATTAACATTGATGTAGAAACTTCCTGAGAGAAATCTATAAGTACCTAGCAGATAGGTAGAGATAGGCTTTCATATGTATATAAAGTAAGTAAATACATAAAATGGCATTCCACTGTAGTTATATAAATTTTTCTGAACACTTCACCCTGAGAATTTTAATTGCACAAAGTAGATTTATAACTTTACATCTAGTGAATATATGAGTTTGAATAGAACATTTGATTATGGGAGTTTGGCTACATGTAGTAATTTGGTTTTTCCATGTTTCTGAGTTATCAGTCCTCAATATATAATTGCAAAAGGATATTATTTCAGAATTTTTAAATGATTTTTTCAATATTTTTAAACCTATAAGGATAATAATAAAGTTCTTTTTCTCATTCCTGATTGCAGTCATGTGCATATAGTATACATTAAAGTAGGAGAGATTTTTGAGGTTGCTTTTGAGATTGATCCAAAAGTTTCAGATAGAGTGCCAGAGTTGCTCATTCACACAACTGTAAATCAAAATCAACCAATATTTTCCATGTGCTTTTAAAATGAATTCTTTATCAGCAGCGCACCTTTCAGCAACACAATATAGTAATTGTGAAGGTTGTTGAAAGCTACTTTATCTGTGCATTCATAATTCAGATGAAAGAGGTGATTGGATATATCTCAAAGGCAATATGTCCTCCGGTTGCCACATTAAGCCTGCTGGTGTTTTGTATTTATTTCAGTCTGAAAGGGCAATCAGAACAGATATAGGATACAAAAAAATATGATCAGAAGTCAGGAGCTTGATTTTCCACGTGTCAAATTCAGTGTTGAAGTGCTGAAAGTTTTAATACCCTAATTGCAAAGTCATTTATTTTATTCCAGCATTCCTCAGAAAGCATAAATTGCTACAAGATGCCAGCAGTTTATTTAGCCTTAAAATGCATCAAATGTTTCTGTCTTTCCACCCCCTATGATTGTTTGGTGTTAATTGCCCTCAAAAATGATCTTAGCAGAGAAGGCAAGGGAATGCTTATCTAGCAATTTACTAGTAGCATTAAGGATTTTAATTGTGCTAGATAAACATGACAGGCAATTATTAAGTGTTGTTACACACTGGAAAATAAAAATGGAATGCTGAGCATTATAGTCTTTTGCAGTTTTGTCTTTATGTCAGTGCCTAATTTATACCTTTTAACAATTTAATAGGCTGAATTTTATTTGAGAGACGTTTTCTGGAATATGCTATTGGAAGATCAGACATAAAAGTTTTATATCTGCTTACTTAGTAGTAAAATGTGAATCAGTCAGAAGCCATACATGTTAAATCTCACTAATGCCATAATACTTCAACAGATAAAATGGAAAGAATTTCCATTTTTCTGTCACTTTGTGAAGTAGTGACATGAACAATCATGTGATTCTATTTTCAACTATGAGTACTGAATAGCAAAAGGTTAAAAGTTTACTTTTGTAATCATTTTGAAGGTGGAGAAATGCCACTCTTCTGGTAATATTTCAATAATTTATTACCTCTATAACAAGACATAAAAAAGGGTACTATATCATTATAAAGGGGAGAATCCAAGAAATATATCTAACAGTTGTAAATATTTATGCCCCTGACATGACAGCACCCAAATATCTAAAACAATAACAAACATAAAATAACTCATTGATCATAGTACATTGATAGCAGACTGTACCACCCCACTTACATCAGTGGACAAATCATGTAAACATAAAATAAACAAGTCAGTGGTTTTGAATGACACACTGGACCACATGAACTGAACAGATGTATTCAGAACATTCCATCTAAAACAGCAGAATACATATTCTTTTCAAGTTAAGATGGGACATATTCTAGAACAGACCACATGTTAATTTACAAAGCAAGCCGTAACAAATACAAAAAGACTGATGTCATACCATGCACGTTTTCTGACCACTGTGAAACTAGAAGTCCACCACAAGAAAAAATCTGGAAACACGACAAATATATGGAGGTTAAACAACGTACTACCAAACAATGAATGGGTCAACCAGGAAATCAAAGAAGAAATTTAAAAAATACATGTAAACAAACAAAAATGAAAACAAAACAGTCCAAAACCTTTGGGATGCAGCAAAAGTGGTCTTAACAGGAAGTACACAGCAATACAGACCTCCCTCAAGAAGTAAAAAAAAACTCAAACAACCTAGCCTTATACTTTAAAGGGCTAGAAAAAGAACAAACTCAATGCCTAAAGCAAGCAGAAGGAAGGAAATAATAAATATTAGAGCAGAAATCAATGATAAATAAAAGCAAAAACAGCAACAACAAAACAATAGAACAGATCAATGAAGCCAGGAGTGGTTCTTAGAAAAAAATTACTAAAATTGATACACCTGTAGCTAGACTTATCAAAAAGGAAGGAGAAAGTATCCAAGTAAATAAAATCACAAGTGAGAGGAGGTAACTAACAACTAATGCCACAGAAATACAAAGAGTTATAAGAGAATATTATGAAAAACTATATGCCAACAGATTGGACAACATGGAAGAAATAGATAAATCCCTAGAAATATATAAACAACCAAAACTGGAACAGGAAGAAATAGAGAACTTGAACAGGCAAATAACCAGCAAAATAATTGAATCAGTAATCAGAAAGTTCCCAAAAAACAAATTTCAGGAGCAGGTGGATTCACAGACATATTCTTCTAAACATTTAAAAAAGAATTAGTATTGATTCTTCTCAAACTATTCTCAGAAATTGAAAAGGAAGGAAAAATTTCAAACTCATTTTGTGAGGTCAGCATTACTCTGATACCAAAACCAGATAAAGACTCCACAATATTCAACATGATGTACTACATTAATAAAAGAAAGGATAAAAACCATATGATCCTCTCAATAGATGCAGAAAAAGCATTTGACAAAGGACAACATCCATTCATGATAAAAACCATCAACAAAGTTGAGACAGAGGGAACATCACATAATAAAGGCCATATATGAAAACTCACAAGTAATATCATCCTAAATGAGGAAAAACTGAGAGCTTTCCTACAAGACATGGATGTCCACTCTCATCACTGTTATTTAACATAGTACTGGAAGTCTTATCCATAGCAATCAGATAACAAAAAGAAACTAAAGGCATCCATATCAGCAAGGAAGAAGTAAAACTTACACTATTTGCGATGACATGATACTTTGTATAGAAAACCAGAAAGACACCACCAAAAATTGCTAGAACTGAAAGAAGAATTTAGTAAAATCAACAGATACAAAATTGATGTACATATTTCTTTACATCAATAATGAAGCAGCAGAAAGAGAAATTAAGGAATCAATTCCATTTACAATTGCACCAAAAACAACATGATACCTAGGAATCAAGCTAACCAAAGAAGTGAAAGACCTCTACTCTGAAAAATATAAAACACTAATGAGAGAAATTCAAGAGGACACAAAGGAATGAAAAGACATCCCAAGCTTGTGGGTTGGAAGACCAAATATTATGAATATGTCTATAGTACCCAAAGCAATCACTATCAAGTTAACATCAGCATTTTTCATAGAGCTATAACAAACGATCTTAAAACTTGTATAGAACCACAAAAGACCCCGAATAGCCAAAGCCATCTTGAAAATCAAAGCTACAGGCATCACAAAACCAGACTTCATATTATAGAACACATCTGTAGTGATGAAAACAGTATGGTTTGGTACAAAACCAGACACATAAATCAATGGAACAGAATAGAAAACCCAGAAATGAACCTACAACTATATAGTCCATTAATCTTCAACAAAGCAGAAAAGAATATCCAATGGGAAAAAGATAGTCTCTTCAACAAATGGTGTTAGGAAAACTGGACAGCAATATTGAAAGAATGAAACTGGACCATTTTCTTGTACCATACACAAAAATAAATTCAAAGTGGATGAAAAACATAAATGTGATACATAAAATCATAAAAATTTTCAAGGAGAACATAGGCAGTTATTTCTTTGGCATCAGCCATAGCAACTTCTTTCTAGATATATCTCCTGAAGCAAGGGAAACAAAAGCAAAAATAAACTATTGGAACTATACCAAAATAAAAAACTTCTCTACAGTGAATGAAACAATGAACTATTCTAAAAGGCAATCTGTGGAATGGGAGAAGGTATTTGTAAATGGCATATCTGATATAGGGTTAGTGTACAAAATCTATAAAGAACTTACCAAACTCAACACCTAAGAAATGAATAATCCAGTTAAAACTGTGCCTGAGATGTGAATAGACATTTTTCCAAAGAAGACATACTGATGACCAACAGACACATGAGAAGAGGCTCAACATCACTGATCATCAGGGAACTACATACAAATCAAAACTACAATGAGATATTACCTCATATCTGTCAGAATGGCTAAAATCAACAATGTAGCAAACCAATAAGTATTAGTGGGGATATGGAGAAAAAAGGAACCCTCTTGCCTTGTTGGTGGGAATGCAAACCAGTGCAGCCATTCTGAAAAACGGTATGGAGGAACTACTGTAAAATCCAGCAGTTGCGCTACTAGGTATTTGCCCAAAGAATACAAAAATACTAATTCACAGGGATTCATGCACCCCATTGCTTATAGCTACATTATCTACAATAGCCAAATTATAAATGAGCATGGGGGGGAGAGAGAGAGGCAAACCATGAAACAGACCCTTAACCATAGAGAACAAACTAATGGTTAACAGTAGGGAAATGGATTAAGTAGCTGGTGGGGATTAAGGAGAGCACTGGTGATAAGCACTGGGTATTGTATGGAAGTGCTGAATCATTATATTGTAAACCTGAATCAATATTATACTGCATGGTAATTAACCGAAACTTAAAACCTTACTAATAATAAAATATTACCTTTGAAATACTAGTGACCTTTGCAAAAGCTATTCATAACATTTGGAAATATTTGGTGTTTTTAAAAGTTATCGTACTTTTACAAGCATTATACAATTTGGTCACAGAATGCCATTGATTTGGAAATGATGTCAGGCATTTCTGTAGTTTGTTTTTCATAAACTATTACTTTGAAATATAAAACAAATTGTTACTGGCCTTTTTGAGAGTTCCACTTATAAGCATCTCCTGTTTTAGACAAATTTATTTTCTAAGCTATGCTGTATGAAAAGGAGAATGAGATTTAAAATTTGTTTCAGTTCAAAATAGTGAGATGGACTTGTTTCCCTACCTCAAACCATAGTGAAAGTCAAAGTATAAGATTTAAGTAGACACTACAATCTATTTGAAGAATAGTTACACTTTTCAAAATTTTGGTAAACCCTATCATAAGGTACTTCAGTTCTTTATGGGACTTTCCTCTACATCATTGTCAACAGTCCAGATGCCTTTTTCAATATCAGAAGTACATTCAAAACTTAGTGTTGGTGTCTTCTTTCTGTCTTCAGTGCTTCACAGCTGACACAGCCTCTGCTGCCACATCTGCCCCATTGAAGGTTATCTGAGACTAATTCCTACACTTTTGAAAATTCTTTCGATGCACTCTGCTCTTCTGCTAAATTTATGATCCTTTCTTCAAAATTTTTTTATATTTCATTAAAATTAGGTGATATCTTCTCATGCATCAAATTCTCTCCTAGGAATACTCCAAAAAAAACACATACATATGGTCACCAAAAGAGATATTCTAGAACGCTCATAGCAGTATTGTTAATGATAGCCCCATGTTGAAAAATATCCACTCACCATCATTAGAATGTACAAATAAGCCATAATATTATGAACACAATAGAATATTATATGTCAATTAAAATGAATAGCCTTCAACAACATGCAGAAATATGGATGAATCTCACACCACGTTGTAGAAGAAAGCTTGCACACATGGGTATTCACTGTATGATTCCATTTATGTAAAGTTTTTTAAAAGTACAACAATTCTGCTTTGTAAAAAATGAGGGTAGTTGCCCATGTAAGAAGGGATAGTAATTGGAAGGGGGCAGAGGTTTCTGGATTTGTGTGTGTGTTCACTGAACTTCATACTTATGAAATTGTACAAAAGACGCACACTTGTGTATGGAAACTGAGTTTAAAATGACTGATGTGTAACTTTGGCAAACACATAGGGGACTGTATGTAGAAAGATACTCTACAAATCTACTTCTCCAGATTCAACTGGTTCTGCCCGTGTCTTACCACAGCATGCCCTAATTTCAGTCCCACACACACACATTCATAAATAAGTACAAATTGGACTGGTGGAACTTAGGTAGGCTCACTGGATTGTATGTATCAATCTTAGTATCTTGGTTGAAGTTATGCTGTAGTTACTATTGTAAGAAACTGGGAAAAGTAGACAAGGGACCTCTTGATATTATTTCTCGTATTTCTTGCAATTGTGTATGAATCCACAATTACCTTGATAAATAAAAGTATTTCAATAAAAAGGATGCTAAATAAACACAAGAAAATGTATTAAATTTCTAAAAATGAGACCCTGTTCCAACTGAACTATATCATAATGTTGGGGATTGCTGGAAACCTGCAATTTTAGCATGTGTTCCATGTAATTTATGAGAAGGCAAGGCTAGGAAGTACTGTGCAGTAACTGGCTAGCTTTTAAACACTGTCTCAATCCAGGACACTTTGGTCACAATCTTATAGATTAAAGTTATCATATTGGGTTTTAGGCAGTCTTGTTTCACTATAACAAAAGTTTCTCTTTGAAACCTACCTACAGTAAAAAGAATGAAATACTTAGGAATAAATTTAACAAATGAAGTATTAAGATGTGTACACTAAAAACTACAAACCACCATTGAAAGAAATTAAAGACCTAAATAAATGGAAAAAGTTCCATGCATATAGATTGTTAAGATGCAATACCCGCAATTGACCAAGCCATTCAGCATAATTCCCATCAAAATCTTGCCGCCATTTTGGGTAAAACTTGACAAGCTGATTCTAAGATGCATATGGAAATGCAAAGAACCAAAAAAAAGCTGAGACAATCTTAAAAAATAAGAACAAAGTAGGAGGACTCGTGCATTCTGATTTCAAAACTTACTACAAAGTTACAGTAATCAAGACAGTCTGGTATTAGCATAGAGATCAATAGAATGGCATTTAGAATCCAGATATAAACCCTTATATTTATGGTCAATTGATTTTCAACAAGGGTACCAAAATAATTCAATATAGGAAAAAATAGCCTTTTCAACAAATGAGCCTGGAATAACATGGTAATCACATACCAAAGAATGAAGTTGGACCCCCCACACACACACATCTTTTAACATATACAAAAATTAAGTGAATCCTATATCAAAATATGAGAGCTAAAACCATAAAACTCTTAGAGGAAAACCTAGGTGTAAATCTTCATTACCTCAGATTAGTTTTCTAGATGTGACATCATAGCCCAAGCCACCAAAGAAAAACAATAGGTAAATTAGACTCACTGACATTTAAAATTTTGTTCTTCAAAGGACACTAAAGTTAAAAAGATAACTTTTGACAAGTGTAAAAGTTGGGACACTCATACCTCGCTAGTGGTATTGTAAAATGGTGCATTTTTGGAAAACAGTGTGACACTTCCTCAAAAAGTTAAATATAAAGTTACCATATGATCCAACAATTCCACTTCTAGGTATATACCCATGAGAATTAAAAATATGTTCACACAGGAATTTATACACAAATGTTCATAGCATTATCCGTAATATACAAAATAGGGAAACAGCTAAAATATCCAACAACTGATGAATGGATAAAACCCAAAGTATGATACATCTATACAATGGATCACTATTCTGTCATAAAAAGGAATGACATACTAACATATGCTGTAACAGATGAACCCTGAAAACACTACACTGAGTGACATAAGCCAGTCAAAAAGACCACATAATGTTTGATTTCATTTTATGAGATGTCCAGAATTGGCGCATTCTAAGGGACAGAAAATAGATAAGTGGTAGGTAGAGGGAGCAGAGGGGGAGAGAAGAAAATGGGAGATGGCTGCTAATGGGTATAGAGTTCCTCTTTGTGGTGATGAAAATGTTCTAAAATTAGATAGTTGTGATGGTTGTATAACTCATCAAATATATTAAAAACCAAAACATGAGCTGACTTTTATGGTATATGAATTTTCTCCCTAAAAAGTTTATAAACCTACCTAGAGTTCCTTAGTACAAGTTGTTTATATTATTATTGTTTTCAAGATCAAGTCGTTGATGTTGATGTAAAATGTTACAAGCACAATCCCTCTGCACATCAGAGTATTACACAGAACAGCCATGCATTTGACTTTTGACCAAGGGACAGTTTGCTTTTTCCACACACTTGCCTGGAGAACACTAGTGATAAGTTGATATTGTGAAATGCCAAGTTGGTAATGAGGGACTGTTCCAGGAAAATGTGCCCATTTCTCAAATCACATCTGTAGATGATTAAGTTAATTGGCTGTGCGATTTGATAGAATGAATAATGGACTACACCCCATCTCTTACTGTGTGCTCCTGCACTTGTCAATCACCTTTCTGTATTTGTTAGAATATCCGTCCAGTAGAATATCAATACCCACCTGTCCGATACACTTATAAGATTTCCAAGACAATCAAATGAAAACGAGATGTAAAGTTGTTTTGAAATTGACAGCACTATAAAAGTATGAGACATTATTTATTTAATATTCACTTTCCTTTTCCAGATTTGATTTTCAAAGAAGGGAAAACATAAGGTGCTAAGTTAATCGGTTCCTTTCAGACATTGATTGAGAGGCTCTGTCTTTCTTCTTTCAGGAAGAACATTGCATGGACTCAAAAACTTGAACTTGTATGACATTAACAGAGAGCATTTTATAGAAAACTGTTCTAATTTTTTTAATGTTTCATTCTGACAGCATGAGAATGATACAGCAGCAGACAGGTTATTGTCAATTAAACACGAGCTGTCAGAAAGTCAGAAATGTTGAGGTATGGTGAGCATGAATCCTAAGCAGATCATATGGCAGCAGCTCAGCTGTTATTTTAACAGAGTCACTGTGTGTATGTGTCATTTTCCTGCAGAATTTAATTTGAGTCCCTAACAATGGAGACATCTTTGCATTTGCATGTTGCTGTCAAGTCAAACTTGGACCTTCTAAGTGAGCTAGAATGGTGGGTGGTAGTGCACAATGACATGTGGAGGAGATGGCTCTCATCTCATTTTCTTCCATTCAGGTTACATCGAAGAGGCCTGCATCATCCCCTGTCCCTCCGATTGCAAGCTCAGTGAGTGGTCCAACTGGTCACGGTGCAGCAAGTCCTGTGGGAGTGGAGTGAAGGTTCGCTCTAAATGGTTGCGTGAAAAACCGTATAATGGAGGGAGGCCTTGCCCCAAACTGGACCATGTCAACCAGGTATTTTCTCCCATTGATTCTAATATTGAGGATATTAGCATATTGTTTAGATTCACTATGCTCTATTTTTTTCTCCAAATGGAGAATAAATCATAGCCCCTTTCAAACAAGAAATTTGACCTGTTTTACCTTTAGAATGCCTGAGTTAATGTATGTAAGCTACTAAAATCCCAAATCAGATATATTATCTTTGCATTACATTTAGTACCCAGCATGTATATGCATATGAATATAATTAAATGGAAATTAAAATGACACCTACCTCTAAGATAATATCATAAAATTGTATCTAGCTGTGTGCTTAGAGCAAGATTGTCTCATTATTATACTCCCCTAGAATGTCAGAAAAGATACCTCAATTGCCATCTACTTAACATGAAAGCAAGTATATGGGTTTGGATCTAAAACGAGGAAATAGGTATTGAATGTTCATTTAAATTTGTTTGATATAAAGTATGTTAAGAAAAGAAGAAATGTAAAGATAGCCTCAAAGTCAGTGTAACTATGTTATCTCCCAATTTAGTCAGTGACTTTTTCAATTTTATTTGAAGCTTTATTTGATTTTGTATGCTCACTTCATTATCTGCTGTTCATAGTTGTTACTTATGTTCTATTGGAGATATGAAGTAAAAAAAGCTAACAGAGGCAATGGTGGCGAATTCAAGTGTAAGATAAGATGTAGACAGTTATTATCTTGTTTGATATACATGTGAATTAACAAGGAATAAATTTAATATAGTATGTGTAGATGTTAAGGTATGTATTTATATTGTCATAGTCAAATGAACCAAGTCATGTATATGAACCAACCTTAAATATGTAGATAGGTTTCATGCATACACAGACTAATTTTAATCTCCAAACACACTGCTTTCCAGTACACAAACTTTATTTCCCAAATTAAATTGTTAATGATAATAAAGGTATGCTTTAGGGTGCTCCCCTCAGCTTGCTAAGTGGAATGCTGCCCAATTCATGAATCAGATGATATAGTCAATTAGATCTTCAAAAATAATAATAATAAAGTAAAAATAAAGGTACACTCTAGAGAAAATAAATTTTGAATAAAGAAATTAAAGATGAACAAAGTGGAGAATTACATGCCACAGGAAGTACTACTCTGAAAAAATCTTGATTTTTCCCTAAGTTGCTACATGTTCCCTTAAAGACAACCAAAGGGAATACACCACACTGCTGCCATCTACTGATAACCAAGTTTCCCTGCCAGAGTCAGTCAATATTTGCAAAGAAGAAAATTCAGTTATGTGACCCTAATGAAACAGAATAACTGAAATGTAAGGTTCATAATACAAAAGAATATTTTTACAAGTTTTGAGACCTTAAAGTTCAATGGTAAACTTAAATTGTGATAAATTTTGATCCGTGGTTCTAATAAGGAGAAATCCTACATATACACATGTTCAGAATGTGTATGTGTGTGTATGTGTGTATATTTAGCCAGTCAGCCCTTCAATTAAAATAAGCCATGCTTGCCTCAGCTTTTTATTGCTAGTCAATTTTTAAAGGTTCAAGACCTTCTGACAAGTTGTCTTTGCTATGAAAAGTCTTTTATCTAAGCCATTTCTCTGTCACCCTACAACTCTGATAAAATTTAATTTTGGTGGGGACATTTGGGTACTTGTTAATCTGCTTACTGGTGGCAAATTACAACATTAACAACTGAAAATTTCAAGCTAAAACAAGAAATAATATATTGCTGACTGTTTAAAAAAATAGAAATTTATAGGACTTATTGGTAACATGTTAGGGAAGTAAAGAATATGCCAAGGTTGTGTTAATTTTGAATATTGTAAGTCACATGGATTTTTTGCTACAATTCTACATTCCTCGATAAAATAATCAGTGGTCCATTGACTTGAAAATGGTCATTGAGTTTCCATTTTCCAATTAAGGAAGCAAATTCTCATTTCCTTAGAAATGTAGAGGGATGGATTGATTAAAATCAATAGATTAATCAATCAATCTGTGGATAGATTTTTCACCATTTGGATCACAAAATATTTGCAGTCATTTATCAATCCCGCATGATATATATTTTTAGTTCTACTCAGTTTCTTAAGATTTCTTCACCCTGTCCATCTAATCTTTTCCTTGACTGGGCTGTTTGCATTACTCATTTGTGTATCTTCACTTTAAACAATGATAAGAAGGGCTTTTTCTCTCCCAGGGCTTAATAAAAATATTCTAATCACTTACCAAAAAAGAAAAGTAGACTTTTATGTGTGGATAACATAATGTTTAAAACTTCAAACATGAATTTTTTCATTCAGTGTACTGACATATTTTTCCTTATTTTCTTTCTTTTCTTCATCCCTGTTGAACACTTCTCCAGGCACAGGTAAGAACTTTTAAATCTCCTGGTTCATGGTAGAATGTTCCTTGTTTTCTTTTTGACTCCTGAGACTTCAGAGAATGGACTTCTTTTCCTGCTATTGTCTTATCTTTTACAGGGAGAAAATAGCACATTTTCCATACAGTTTTTGTCCTGCATCTGTTTCTTTCTTTCTATCTTTCTTTCATTCTTTCGTCCTTCCTCCCCTCCTTCCTCCCTTCCTTTCTTCCTTCCTTCCTTGCTTCCTTTCTTCCCCCTCCCCTCCTCTTTCCTCTTTCTTTCACCCTCTAGCATGCTATCTGTGTTTTCTCATTTTAATATCAGGGTCTGAGGTGCAGGGGTGGGGGAAACAAGCTTCACTTCATTCACCAGCCTTGAAAAGGCAATGACATCTCTCTTGTTAATGACATCATGCTTCTTGGAGGGAGGGGTAAAGGTGCAGGTGGGCTGAAAATGGGTGGCAGGAAGTTGCTCTGAACTGATTTGTATTCAGTCCAGCGTAGGAGATTAAAATGAAAACCATTGAAAGATTAGGCAAAATAGCATTTCTCTTTCAGTGTTTCCCTTCCCCATAAGTTGTAGGGTAATGTTTTACTCAGTAGTATTTAGTCCCACTTAAATACAGTACCCAATGTGAAGGTGATCTTTTATAGAAGTAATTGTGGATTCTTACGCCAACAGTGCATATGATTTATTCTCACTTGGAATGGGTCATTTTTACTCACTCACTGAAATTTGCACAAAATAATAGCTCCAAGGGGCTATTTATATCTATATTTTCTGAAATTAAATAGTTACTACAACGTGTGTGTGTGTGTGCGTGTGTGTGTGTTTTGTGTGAAATAGGAAATAGAGTTGAATGACCATAGATTTTGAAATCATTTTAAAAGAAACTTTTCTTTAATGGTTAAGTCAGCTGTGTTGCAGTGGATTATAGTTTATTTATTTCCTTGATTTAGTCATTGTTTTCCTTGAGAAAAGAGCGTAAGTGGTTCATTTTTCTAAAATACTGAAACCAAACACACCACCCTAAATGTGGGGCTTTCAGCCTTCATGGACAGTGTGTATATATATACACACACATATATAAATCCTTATTATTACATACACTTATTTGGAAAACAGACCAAGTCATATTTTTGTGAAAACAACTGCTTTAATATGATTATTCATTCATTTATTCATTCATTCATCCACTCAGCAAATCTCTGTGGAATGGCTGACATCTGAGCACTCTGGCCCGAGCACTGGAGACACAGGCCTGTGAACAAGACAGATGGCCCATGAAATCACAGTGCTGTGCGGTGTGGGTCAGTATGGGACAGTGTGTAATGGACCTCATGTGCTCTTCCCAGTCAGACCTGCACTTCTAATGTCATATAGGATCAAGAGAACACAGCACCGCTAGCCCTGCCCATCACTACTCTAACTCTTACATCTCCTATATTCCTAGTTTAGAGTAATGAACAGGAAAGAAGAGGAGTGAACAGAATATAATGATTGCTGTGATGTGAAGCATCCCCACACACTCTCATCGGGTTCCCTGGGGAGAAGTCCCTGAGAATTGTGTGTGTTTCAGGTATATGAGGTCGTTCCTTGCCACAGTCACTGCAACCAGTACGTATGGGTCACAGAGCCATGGAGCATCTGCAAGGTGACCTTTGTCAACATGCGAGATAACTGTGGAGAGGGTGTGCAAACCCGAAAAGTGAGGTAAGACCAAGCCTGGTTACACAGACACAGAACACGCAACCCCTCCCACGTGTGCCAGAGTGAACTTTCACTCCTTCCCAGTCTCCTGAGTAAAACTGTCTTATATTATTTCTAGGGAATCTGAGTGCATGGAATACTCTAAAGGGATCTGCTTCAAGCAGCCGTTTGTCACACTGGGCCTTCTGACTTTGGGAGCCTTATGTCACGGTGCTCCTGTGAAAAAAAGATTCACACATCGAATGCAAGCTAAACTCATGCAGATTTTCCAAACCCCAATACCTTTCTTCCTGAAGGCCAAAAATATTTCTTACTGCTTTTTAGTGATAATCTCTTGTACACTCTTGCTCCTTTATATCAAACTGGCTAATTTTCAGATATTCTCTTCTCCTCCAGGAAGCCTCCTCTGGCCACACTGTAGGGTAGCCACTAGCCATATGTGGTTATTTCACTTTAAACTTAAACTGATTAAAGGGCACCTGGGTGGCTCAGTCAGTTAAGCAATGAACTCGTGGTTTCACCTCAGGTCATGATCTCAGTTTGTGAGTTTGAGCCCCACATTGGGCTCTGCACTGACAGTACAGAGCCTGCTTGGGATTCTCCCTCCCCACCCCCCTCTCTCTCTCCCTCCCTCCCCCACCCCATCCTTGCCACTCTCTCTCTTTCAAATTAAAAAACTTTAAAAACTACATTTAAACTAGCTAAAATTAAGACTGCATTTCCTTCACCACACTAGACATATTTCAAGTGCTTCACGGTCACAGGTGGCTAACAGCTATTCTGTCAGACAGCAGAGCTATAGAGCATTTCCATCATCACAGAAAGTTCTGTTGAGCAGTGTTGTCCTATAATTCCCCATATACCCCTCATTGTTTTGAAAGGATCCATTTACTGGTCTTTTGTTTTTATTAAACATTATCATTTTCTCCAAACTGAGACCCTGTCATATTCATAAAAATACCCTAACACCTAATACAAGTTTGATACTCATTAAGAGGTCCCTACCATATCTACATATGTCTCTTAAGGGTTCTAGAACCCTACGAAATAAGTGTATTTGGTTTTATTATCTGCACTTTGTAGACTCAGAATTACTAAGTAATTTACCAAAAACACACATCTAGAAAAGTAAGAGAATTGATATTCAATCCACAGTCTCTTGTCACTCTTTTTTTCCAATATTTAAGTTTTTAATGTTTATTTTTGAGAGAGAGAGAGAGAGAGAGAAGGGCAGAGAGAGAGAGACAGAGAATCCAAAGCAGGCTCCAGGCTCCGAACTGTCAGCACAGACCCCGATGTGGGGCTCAGACCTATGAACCATGAGATCACGACCTGAGCCGAAGTTGGACGCTCAACTGACTGAGCTACCAAGGTGCCCTTTTTTGTCACTCTTTGTACCAGTTTCTTCCAACCGTTCTGAGTGACACACAGTAAAGATAAATGTAAAAACATCTAGAACTTCACAACTTATGTTATGAGGAAATCCACTATCACCCATGGCCTAACTTTTCATGAATTTAAGATTTGTATTTTTCAACAGAAAACTAGAGCAAATTACCATTCATATCATAAAACCTTGGTACACTATGTGTAACTTTGCTTCCAGTAAAAATAATCCCTATATGTTTTTTTCACAAGCCCTCTGAACTCTCAAGTATTTTTCTGAGGAATTTAATAAAGGTGGATGTGGGGCTGGGAAGTAATAAGCTGATAGAGAAATATAAGGAAAAGACAGAGATTCCATTTTCCACCATTCCCTTCCAAATTTAAATTTTCTCCTTTGGGGCACTTGGGTGGCTCAGTCAGTTAACCGTCCGACTTCAGCTCAGGTCATGATCTCACAAGNAAAAAATGATCAAGTTGGGCTTTTAGTTAGTAAGAAAAAGTATAATAAAGAACAACTGGCACACCTGGGTGGCTCAGTCACTTGAGCCTCCGATTCTTGCTTTCAGCTCAGATCATGGTTCCTGGGTCTTGGGATGGAGCCCATGTCAGGCTCTGTGCTGAGCATGGAGCCTACTTAAGATTCTCTCTCTCCCTTTGCCCCTCTCCAGATATATGTTGTCTTTCTCTGTCTCTAAAAATTAAAATTTTTTTAATTAAAAAAATAATAAAGAACTACTATTCTTTCAGCTTTCCCTTCAACTATCTGTGTACCTGTTGCTTTCTCTTGGTTTATAGATACTCTCATCATTTCCAAATACATCTTAATCAAAGCAACTTTTGAGATCAATTTATTTTTTTAGTAAACATCTTTAATGTAAATAAACAGAAGGTCAGTATTGATTGTGATCTCTGATCACATAATAATGTTCCTGTTACTGATTGAATAGTAACCTCATCCTCTGCTAATTAAGGTCAAAATGTCCTGCTTATATGCAAGCACTGGGCAATATTTAGGATAGATGAGTCTATAAGAGAGCATATTCCAATTATATCCAATCCCATTCTTTCTCTTTTAGGATGGTATGGCATAGCAAACACTAGTGGCAGAAGTAATTTTTCCCTGGTGAGAAGGGGTATTTTTTTACGGACATTGTTTTTAGAATTGCCAGTACATGGTGATACTAATAAAAATACATATATATATATAATAAAAAGCAACAGATTTGGTTACTTTTATGGTTGCTTTTGAATTCTCTGCCTCCTTATTGTCACATCGTGGTGGGCTGTTGGCCTCACTCATTGCCTCCATCTTGGTTCTGCACTATTTTATTTCTAATAAAGTTCAATTTTCTCACCGCATAATTCTATCTCCTATGGAAGCAAGAAAGGCCAAGAATTTGATGAATGAAAATACACTTAAAGTGCTTTCCTTTGTGCTTAAAACTTGATCCAAATATTTATTCTGTACTCTAGAGTGATTTTTAAAACTGATTAAGGCCAGGTGAAGTAAATAAAACATAACTAATGTCAACAAGAAGGGCTTTTTAGCAATTGTGGCACACTGAAATGATGTCACTCGAATATAGTCATTAAAAGTTATGTCTTAGAAAAATAGCAATATGAGAAGATGTCCATAATGTATTTCTAATTTTTTTCTTAAATGGCACAAAATTGTAGGTAAAGTTTGTTCCTATTTTGTGAGTCTGTTAAGAGTGCTTTTCTCTGAGTGATAGAATCATGTGAATTTTTTTTGTTTCTTCAGACTTTCCTAAACTGAATAAATTACCTATAAAATAAAAAATTAAAGGAGAAAAGCCTGCGAAAATGTAGTTTTATGTATATAAGTACTTAATCGAGTATTGAACATCTGTCCTTAACTCTGGATCAATAGGTAATTTTGCAAGTTAATCCTTGCTCAGTGTCAGTGCCTACCATGAATTCAATCTTTTCTTAGCAGCAAATCCAACTTTTGA
Organism: Crocuta crocuta; assembly: GCF_008692635.1. Lineage (NCBI taxonomy): Eukaryota > Metazoa > Chordata > Mammalia > Carnivora > Hyaenidae > Crocuta > Crocuta crocuta. The sequence continues at coordinate 700,886 of NW_027528370.1, read as the reverse complement.
GCATTAAACTCTGCTCTGTATCCTCTCAAAGCTGCTGTCACCATAACATTTTTCAATGGCATTGAAGTTAGAACTTTTTCCTGGGAAACTAAAATTCTCCCAAAGAAATGCATAACTTTTTCTTCAATGATGAAATCAAATAAATATCTACCTTTGAATGCTTTTGTGGTTTTCTATTTTTATCGAGTAATCCAAAAAAAATGCAGAGGTGCTATCGTATGAGTATTTTTTCAGACTACAAATCCAATTAAGACATGACCAACAGCAGTTTTCCAGCCATTAAATGCATCCCACAGGAAAACAACATTTCTTTTAAATTGGGCAGCACTGTATAGAAAGGCATTTCTGCAGAAGAGGTTTGTGAAAATGCAATGTCCCCAGATTGTAAATCCCTGGGAAAGGTGAGATTCCAGGTATAATTGATAATGTAATTTAACCAACAGTGTAAAACATTGCAATGGGTTTGAGAGGCTTAAGAACTCAAGCCTGCCTTTTTAGATCCAGCAATGCATTTTCTTCCCAAACCCATTAATCAGGTTGACCTTCTCTAAGTTATACATGAGGGGTAAAGTTTTTCTCTTCTACTAGAACAGTGCCTGGAGAGATTATTAATGATGGTAAGAGTCAAGTCTAATACTAGCCACGTTAATTAGATCCTCAGATGAGTAAAGAAGACTTCCATGACTGCTTACAAAAGAATGAAACATAATAAAATATTTGAATTGGTTCTGTTAAAAAGAAAACTAATACTTAAAAAGGTCAAGATATAGGATGATTGAAACAACCACATTTGGAGAATGTGTGCTATTATTGTTACTACTATAATTGTGTTTTCACTTTTGGCTTTCTTTTAAAGTTATCAGCATATAGGAGGCTAAAATTACAAAACAACTTGATAAGTGGCATCAGTTACTTTTGAAAATACCTAATGAAGCCTCTCACTAGGAAAGCTCAGGGTGCCTCTTCTTTCATCACATACGATCTACCTTCTCTATGGACTGTACCATTTTCTTCTGAAGAAAAAAGTGCATTATATTCCAAAATTACAACCCCTCTCTGAATCTGTGTGGACCCTTCCTCATTAGATGCTACATCATCGATGAGTGTAAAAGACGCCCTCCTCTCAGAGGAAGACATACAGAGTTTATAATACACACACTGGCTGTAATTATAAAAGACTATAATGACACAAGTGTGGATGTTATATCATACTGAAGGTCTGCATGTTTTTATGGGAGACAGAGGTTCTTTCATGTTTTCATGTCTGGAGAATTCAATTTATTAAATGTAAACCTTCCCACCTCCCCATGCCATAATGATGTCTTAGGAAGAACCATCTATCTTATGGCTTGGCCATTGTTCTAATTGTCCTGGTTCCTTCACTGAATAGGTGTGTGTTTTCTTGTAGATGCATGCAGAACACGGCGGATGGCCCTTCTGACCATGTAGAAGATTACCTCTGTGACCCAGAAGAGATGCCCCTGGGCTCTAGAGAGTGTAAATTACCATGTCCTGAGGATTGTGTGATATCTGAATGGGGTCCTTGGACCCGATGCACTTTGGTAAGATGATGAACCATTTATCAATATAGAGTTTACTCAATTTTTTACCACGAAAGCTTCAGAGCTAAGAAAATTATAATTATGAAGTTACCAAATTAGTTATGAAAGCAAGGTTGTTTTCTCGGCTACTTCATTCTATGACTGTGCCATTTAAAGTCAGCAGTGTTTTGTCTCACACTAGAACAGCTTGACTTCTTGCAAGCTTTATGCCTTCTAGCATCCTCCTAGACCCACACAAAATGCCTTCAGATTGGTTTATAAATACACAACATGTTAAAAACTGCAGTGATGATAATGACTCCCTCCAGGTAAAGGGAAAAAAGAATGAAGCTCTAGTAAAGGTACTTTAATGGTGTCAGGTTATTGTCATCCCTTGCTTTTTGCCCAGTCTATTTTATTTAAATTGCCAGAATAATCTTTCACACAGTGGGGGTACTACAGCAGGGGTATTTACACTAAAACGCAAAAGATCCTGGCAAGAAAGGGAATCGAAAGAAGAAAGCTGTGTGTCAGTGAATCTCTTTCCACACACTGACTCCATGTCTCCGTGGGCCTGGAAAGCCAGCTGAGACTTTCAAATCACAAAAAGCTTCTAGATTTCAACAGCCCTTAGGGGCTCTTCCACGGGACCCTGGGAAGAGTCATTTGAGCATGTAGGAAATTGGGCTTAGCCCAGGCTCCTCTGTAAAGCTGCACATTTCAAAATAGCATCAAAAGCACAGGAAGAATACATCTAATGTGGAATTATTTTGCTGAAATACAATATAAGATAGTTTCAGAGAATTTGTGATGCATGTTTTCAAAGTGAAATTAATTTTCTATCTCAGTGTTAACATTATTAAAGGTGCTGATTAACAGCCAGCTGATAGAGCAGGGGCCAAACAGGGCTGCCAGTTGATTTGGATAGAGGTTAAATAGCAACAAAGAATCAGCTCTTTCACAAGAGTATGCAAATGATTTTCTCTTCTAATTCCATAGCTTCAGATCTGAAGTTCCTGTACTTAGAAACCAGATGTTTTTAGAACAAGACTGTGCCAGTAAGCAGAATGGCAAGCTAGTCTTTTTTAACTGCTGAATTATGTTTGTGGGCATGTGTGTATGTGCCCATTAGGGAAAAAAAAAAAGGTCACTAAAAGGTAGTTACTTAAAATCACCCTTAAAATGAGTTTTCAGGTCTAGGAAACTAAGATAGATAGATGATAGATAGATAGATAGATAGATAGATAGATAGATAGATAGATAGATGATAGACAGATAGATAGATGGATGATAGACTTCTGTATTCGTGATCTACAATAACGAATATGTTAAATCACCCTTAAAATGGTTTTTAAGGTCCAAGAAACTATATTAGATAAATTCATTGATTATAACTTCTGTATTAGTGATCTATAATAATTAATATAATCATGTGTGTGTTTACGTATGTGTGATGGGATGTATCGATTGGTATTTGACACACAGACTCTTAAGCCTCTTAGAGCTAGATGGGACATCAGAAACTCATCTAACACTTGATTTTATAGACAGTGAAACTGAGGTGTAATGAGAGTGGCCCCAAAATCCTAACTCCTGCTCCAGTGCTCTCCCTCATAGATTAGCTCTTGTGTGGCTGGGGAGTCACCATTCTGAGGAGTTGTATTATTCTTTGTCAGCCTTGCAATCAGAGCAGTTTCCGGCAAAGGTCAGCTGATCCCATCAGACAACCTGCTGATGAAGGAAGAGCCTGCCCTAATGCTGTTGAGAAGGAACCTTGTAACCTAAACAAAAACTGCTTCCACTATGATTATAATGTAACAGGTACGTGCATAGTCATCTCATCACAGAGTTAAAGGCCAAATCCTGTGCCTTTCAGCTCAGCAGTATTCCCGTAAGTATTGTCCATCTCCATCTGGGTCCCTTTTGGACATGCTTCTTACTTTCCCAGAGATAATTCTTTATTCAATGACAGAAATATGTATCTATTTTTTAATAAACATCAGGATAGACAGAGAATGAAAATAGCATACAAACATTAAGGTAGATTGTGAATAGTCTAAATGATCCTGTTGAAGACATCCTCCCACTTAGGGAATGTGCAAGTAAAAGATATATATCTTTCCCATAAGTATCAGGTTTATTGAAAGATGTCTTTCTTCTTCAGAAGATGGTTAATCCCTATAACATACTGGGATAGCATTTCTTTGTGTGGGGGCAGTTTATAAGCATGATTAGTCTGATGTAAAAATGTCAGCAATCTTAAGCTTCCAAAAACCATATGAAGAAGCTACAAACATTTCAGTATTATCAAAGGTACAGATGAAATAGGATGAATTGTTTTTTTCAGAAGAAAAGACTTACGTCCATTTTTTCCATAAACTTCATCTCATACCATCAAGGTGCAAAATTCTAGGAAAGAAGTGAATGTATTGGTTTATCTGATGTAAGGCAACACTGAAGCTTATTTTGGAATTTTTCCCAGGTAATTTTCCCACTGAAACAAACTCCAAACATTGTGCAGTAACACACAGCAGCCAGACTGGCTTTTTGTCTCCTTAGGTTTTTCTCTTCTCATCTGATACAAAGATGTCACAGTTCTCTGGGACGTGCGATGCTACCCTGGAAAGAAAGACTGAAAGCGTTATTTTGCAAAAGACATGAAATAAAAGAATTAAATAGATATGGCCAAAGTGATTTTGAAATAAATAGGTGCATATTTTAAAACATTCTAAGTATGGACGGCATGTGAAACAGTGTTCTCTTTGAATATAACTGCACAGTTCAAGTACCACCCGTTAAAATTATGAATTGTTTTGCTAAACTAAAAACAACGTTGAAATTTAAATTTCTACTTTCATTAGGAAAAAAAAGTTTTTAAGTGACATTTGATCTGTAGGCCGGAGCCGGTTTCACACTATCACCAAACGGCTAGCTGTCAGGATTGTCAAGTAGACATCTGCCTTCAAGAATAATCCCTATAGCTATGTGCAAACCTAGCAGTTCCATTTGACTCTTGTTATGTTCAGAGCCGGGACCCATATGCTCTGCATGTCGGATGATTGATTGTGGGGCTTAGGAAGCAGTTGTGAATTAAATATGGGATTCAGGTCATCAGAGTTTCACTTGAAATCTGTTTCATACATGGCCTTCTGTCTGATGGGCTCCCTTCCTTTCAGACTGGAGCACGTGTCAGCTGAGTGAGAAGGCAGTTTGTGGAAATGGCATTAAAACAAGGATGCTGGATTGTGTTCGAAGTGACGGCAAGTCGGTTGACCTGAAATATTGTGAAGAGGTGAGGGGATACTGTTACATCTTTGCGAGTAAATTCTTCCCTAATAATTTCAATTCATGCTGAGCCAAGTGACCTGTGCTCAGTGCAGCTCATTGCCAGCAGATGTTTTTCTGTACTATTCAGAGGCTGTTAAGCACCCTCTTGAAAAGAAACACTGTCCAACTACTGATTTCTACACATAATTTCCTGTATTTTGTTCTGCTTGGAGCCCAAAGGTATGCTAATTAGCCTATTTGGAAAGAAATGCTTGGGGAACAATAAGTAATCAAGGTGAATAAAGGCAATAAATCTTAATCAGACTACTCATCTTTTGTAATTTCATGTGAATTTTGTGTTGCCTGGGACACCTGCCAAGAGCCATCATTTATTCTCTCTGTTGCTAAACATTGATCGCATGTGGTTTGGTAGCAGATTTTGATATTAGGATCTAATATCCAGCTGTGAGAATCTAAGTACTCAGGTCTGGGTGAGAGAGAGCTTGAAATTCAAACAAAGGAATGAAGCCTGCCTTTAGATCTTTGAGGTACAGAGAATTGTAACTGTTAATTTTCCAATTTATAAAAGTAATGTCATCATTTCTAGGTATGACCTGATGAAATGTGGGGAAACATAGTTGTTGGCCTCTCTTTTCCTGAAGCTACATTTTGTGTTGTAATTATTTTGTCCAGCTGCCATACCAAAAGTGTCCCCACATTCCTGACAGGTTTTAACTCCTCCTGCATCTAAACCCCACTGGGTTAAACATGAACCAAGATGAGTAGGAGCCTCAATAGATCTTGAACACATAGAGAGGAGCTTATAACCTCCTTAGAATTCAGTAGACATGGTGACCGCGACTTCTGCCTATACATCCTGGGGGCTATATAAGCCCATGGTAAATTATTCCAACTATTAAGAAAAAACTGAGATGGAGATAATATCAATCCACTTGATATCTTTCTCTTGTGAACCCAACAACATCATCCATGAGAGGAGAGCTGCCAAATGTGCTGAAAACAAGTTGTTTAGTTAATAAATTCTGCCCACTACCATCTTATAACACAATTTAGTGTACTCATACTTTAATTATAAATTTTATACCTGATATAATTTGGTTCTGAAACTAGTAACATCAAAGTAATGTAACCATTATAAAAAATAACATTAGTATTAATGAACATTATTATAGTCATATGCTGGCTAGAGAGCTTTGATCTACTTCCAGCTGATTAATATATCTCCTTTTTTTTATAAATGTTCATATAAGTGTCCTCCTGGATCAGAATAAAGTATACAATAAATAGCTGAGAGCTTTGTGAAAGCTGGCCTGAAATCGTACAAAACCAATTAAAAACTATGTGACTACAAAACAGAGGTAGAACTAGAGATCTTTATTTCTTAGATGAAATGTGAGTAAAACCTTGAGACATAACTGTTATCTTAATTATCCAAGAGCCTAGACAAATTTACTTTTATGCATTAATGTTATAATGTTTGAATACTGTGATGACAATTATGGATTCAAATGATAACATTGTGGTAATCACTGTCTTTAGGAAGAACAGTGCTACTCTCTGCAGGAATTGGAATAAACAACTCCTATCCCATTTTATCCATCCCCAGGGATGCAGCAGTATTAAATAATAGCCCTGAGAAAAGCTGGCTACCTTTTTAAATAATGGATTGATTGCCTATCTACTAATACATGTACAAACCCTGCATTCACAACAACAGCAGTAGCTAACTCTTGCTGTTTCCCTAACAGCCAGAGAGAATTATGCCCTTCCTACCCAACAAAGGGGACACTTAGGGTTAAACCTATCTAGCACTTACATAGCATTTTTTCCTTTGATGTTTCTCAGACATTTATTCGTCCAATACCTAGTAATTGGTTTCTCCTTTCCTATCCTTTGATCCCTGAACAGGTTTATTTTCATTTAGTTAGACACATATGTTTAGATAAATGAGAGAGTAAGAGAAGAAAAAAAGAGGAACAATACATGTAAGAAAGAAAATAGTAGACTGTTAAAATACCTTACCACTGGATACCAAAAAGATCTATAAACAGACACCCTTTTCAGTTCTGCAGTGAAATAAGTCTGTAGTAGTTGAATTCTGTGATTCAAACCCTCTCTCCATGCAACTCTTATCTACCTTAAATGTTACACATCCTTATTAGCATACAATTGCCTCAAGTCTCCTTTCTCCAACCTCTCATGATTTAAGTGACTTTAATTAAGCGATATGATAAAAAGTGTTCATACCAAATCCTCAGCTCTGTCAAGTATTCCTGGTGAAGAATATAACAGGAATGCCTGGAGAGATGTGTAGCATACAATCATTGATCTGATCCTCTCTCAGAGGATAACTTAGAGCCAAGAGCTATATTTGAACCACAATATGTTTCTTTTGCTATCTTTCACTATATACAATAGACACTATAAACTTCTCTTTCATGCAAAAATTTTAAAAAGATCTTAAAAATCCCAAGGATTAAAATAAACAAAGCAAAACAAAAACCTGTACTCTCCTAACAAGCTCTTAAGCACTTCTATTTTCTTTTTTTTTTTAATAGTTTATTGTCAAATTAGTTTCCACATAACACTCAGTGCTCATCCGCACAAGTGTCCTCCTCCATGCCCATCCCTCCCTCCCCCCACATCCATCAGTCCTCAGTTTTTGTCAGCATTCAAGAGTCTCTCATGGTTTGCTTCTCTCCCTTTCCCCCACCATTTCTGCCCTTCTTCTCCCCCTTGTTCCTCCGTCAAGTTCCTCCTAATCCTCCTATACGTGCAAACATATGATATTTGTCCTTCTCTGCCTGACTTATTTCGCTCAGCATAACACCCTCAAGGTCCATCCATGTTGCTACACATGGCCAGATTTCATTGTTTCTCATTGCCATGTAGTATTCCATGGTATAGATAAACCACATCTTCTTGATCCATTCATCTGTTGATGGACACTTAGGCTCTTTCCATGTTTTAGCTATTGTGGAGAGTGCTGCTATGAACATTGGGGTACATGTGCTCCTATGCATCAGCATTTCTGTATCCCTTGGGTAAATTCCTAGCAGAAGCACTTCTATTTTCATACCACTTTGTACCTTGGACTTTTTAACTGTTCGTATATAAAAGTAAGTGAGTTTGAAATCTCATATTTTAAAAGTAGAGTGCTTACACAAGTAAGGAACTAAATGCCTATAAAATGTCACAATATGAGAATCTAATGAGAGGCTAACCAAAATAAGTGAATTATACCTCAGTCAGTGCTAGATCACTTTTAGAAAAGAAAATCTCTGTAAAAAATAAATGTGTATAAAGTATTTATAATCAAAAAATTCTGGTGACCCATATTTCCTTTTGAGAGAGATAACATACTTAACAACTAATATTATATACTAATTATTTCAATGTTATATTATTAGTTTTTGAGTGACAATTTGTCCTTGAAACCTTTTGTCTTTCAGTTTAACATGACACATAAAAAAAATAATATCCCAAAGATACAATTATAAATTGATATATTGCTGATATTCTTGGTTTTTATCTAATGGGAAATAGCCATCCTTACACCTATCTCGTTCCTCCTTTAGGGAAATTAAACCAATTTAGAGACTAAATCTACTTTTTTTCATTGCTTATTTAAAAAGTGCAACAACAGAGGCTCCTGAGTGGTTCAGTTGATTAAGTGCCTGACTCTTGATTTTGGCTCTAGTCATGATCTCACAGTTGTGAGATCAAGCCCTGCACCGGGCTCTGGGCTGGGCATGGAACCTACCTAAGATTCTCTCTCTCCCTCTACCTTTGCCCCTCCCCAACTCTGTCTCAATTTTTTTCTTCTTCTTTTTTTTTTTTTTTTTTTTTAAATCCAGGAGCTCAAGGGTAGCTCAGTTAACCATCTGACTTGATTTCAGCTCAGGTCATGATCTCACAGTCTGTGAGATTGAGCCCCATGTAGGGCTTCACACTGAGAGCACAGAGCCTGCCTAGGATTCTTTCTCTTTCTCTGCCTCTCCCCGAATCACATATGCCCACTTCCTCAAAATACGTAAACTTTCAAAACAAAAAGATATCATTGGCTAAAAATTTAAATTTTTTTTTAGTTTGAAAAGTTCAACAGTGTATATGGAGTAAATGGGCTCCTCCATTCATCCTGTGCCCTTCATTTCCACTCTCCTGGGAACAACTTCATAGTCTTAAGTTTGGATGTTTGTCCTCCAGATATCATTTTACTTTATTATTCATCTTGTTTATTCTTCCTCTCCTCTCCTCCCCACTAATATTTTCGTCTTCCTCCCATCCTCCCTCTAATGATTAGACACATCGTGCCATGCTTCCAGGTCAGTGCAAACAGATCTACCTCTTTCTTTTCAGCTTGGCCTGGAAAAGAACTGGCAGATGAACACATCCTGCATGGTGGAATGTCCTATAAACTGTCAGCTTTCCGACTGGTCTCCTTGGTCAGAATGTTCTCAAACATGTGGCCTCTCAGGTTTGTTTGTACCTTCATTAGCATTAGACTAATAGTCAAGGAATATGAAATCTCATTCTTGCTTTAAGTCTTACCAGATAATTTTCATCAATGTCTTTCCTTTCAAAATGTCTGAGACTTACTTGTCCCTTGGATCTCCTCAGATCATCACAGAAATGTCTGTGATGCCTTCTCTCAAGATAGATGCTTGCACACATATATCACTTAGCATCACTTTGTGTCTCCTAAAGGAAAAATGATCCGAAGACGAACAGTGACTCAGCCCTTTCAGGGTGATGGACGACCATGCCCTGCCCTGATGGAACAGTCCAAGCCTTGCCCAGTGAAGCCCTGTTATCAATGGCAATATGGCCAGTGGTCTCCATGCCAAGTACAGGTAACCAAATCTCAAGAAGTTGTGTAGAGGCACGACTGGGTGGCTCAGTCAATTAAGCTTCTGTTTCTTGATCTCACATCAGGTCTTGATCTCAAGATCCTGAGTGTAAGCCCCACACTGGCCCACGCTTGGCCTGGAGCCTATTTAAAAGGGGGAGGGGCACCTGGGTGGCTCATTCAATTGAGCATCTGACTCTTGATTTCAGCTCCCGTCATAATCTCAAGGTCATAGAATAGAGCCCTGTGTCTGACTCTGCTCCGAGTGTGGAACCTGCCTAAGATTCTCTCTCCCTTTGCCCCTCTTCCACACTCACACTCTTAAAAAAAATAAAATAAAGTTGTATAGGGATCTTCTATTTATCTGTAGAGATTTAACTTCAGAAATGTTTTTCAGAACTTACAGATGGCATGTAAGTTCTCTTAAAGATCTTAGGTGCCTTGCCATTTCATAACTGTTAAATTAGTTTTGATAACAAGCAGTCCCTGTCCTGTGTGTTTACAATCATTTGGAGACAGATTCATTTTAATGAAAATTTATTTGCCTGTCTTTGACTAGAAAACAAATAAATTGTTCATTGTATACTTATGGCTAGTTCCTATAGGACTTCTTCTCTAGGGTTTCAAATGCTTCTTTAACTGCTCATAAATCAAGATCAATGGTGCAGAGATGACTGAAAGTGATGAGCTTGCTAATGAATTTTCTTTTCCTAATTAGCTATTTCTTTCTGCATTCCAGGATGCCCAGTGTGGTGAAGGGACCAGAACAAGGAACATTTCTTGTGTAGTGAGTGATGGGTCAGCTGATGATTTCAGCAAAGTGGTGGATGAAGAATTCTGTACTGACATTGAACCCATTATAGATGGCAATAAAAAAATGGTTCTCGAGGAGACCTGCACCCAGCCTTGCCCAGGTAACAAGAACAAAATGGACTTCATAGTTGGGTCATTTCTTACCAGACCTAGGGTAGAGAAGCGGTTGCATAGATAGTCTAAGTTAAGGCATATCAGCAAGTCTTCTCATTCACTAGTATCTGTGTCAACAACTGGATACATAGCATGGAAGAAGGGGTTGTTACTTGCTGCCTTGTTACTGCCAACTCAGGATGAAGTCCAGGTCTCCCATGTGGCCTGTGCTGCCACCTACCCACCTGGAATTTTAACACCTGCAGGGGATGGCAGGTAGGGCCCTAGACTCCTGCTTGACAGGGAAAGTATGAAAGGGAATTTGCATGTATTTAGGATTTCCAGGAGAGAGAGAAGTAGGGTTTTAACACTGACTAGCTAACAAAAGATCCAAGTCCTATAATGAAAACTTACTCTGGGTCCTGAAAAGAATCAACAACAAATTCATACCTAGATACACTGTAGTTAAAACATAAAATGTAGAAAAATAGAGAACTAGTAAAATATTCAGAAAGAAAAAAAAAGTTCTTGCAATTGGAAGACAACCAATTAGAATTACAATAGAATTCTTCTTACTTACAATCAAAGTCTGAAGACAATGGAATATGTGCACAGTAGATGGAAAATAGTCCTTTCCCCAGATAAATAAATCATTCAAAAGTAAGAAAAATCATGAAAGAATACTGAAAGAAATTATCACCAATTCAAAGTTGGACACAATGGGTTCATGCAGTAAAATGTGGAAAGCAAATATATATCAAATAGTTTAGAAATAGTTGGAAGACAGTGATAAGCTAATATTTAGGAAGTTGGCCTTGGTGAGGAGAACATTAGGGTAGATTGAAGGTCAAAATAAGCTCAATGTCAAGCATGAGCTTAAGGCTTTGAGAAAGATCAGGGCAACAATTTATTAGTAGAGCAGAGAAGAATAAGATTGGAAGTAAATTGCCTGTAATGCACCCTCAGTAAAAGTTTTTATTCTCTCACTTTGCTTATAATTATGAGAAGAAAAAAATTGACCTCTTTAAGGAATGCATTGTTTTGAATAAGATCCCCCAAAAAATAAAAATAATGATTTGACAAAGAAATTTTGATTGGAGACAAAAATAGACTACCTAAATAAAAAAGTGACAGTTTAAGAAAATTTTAAAGACAGAGGACCTATTTGCAAAATTTTATTTTAATGGAATGAAGTCTCTAAATGCTATAAAAACCTGACAACTTGGGTTGCTCCATCTCTCATCAGTGTATTCATTCTTAAGTAAATCATTTGAGGTGATAATATTGGCAATTTCTATTGTTTATTAAGATGAACTGAATAAAATTAAAACAGAGCAGTAAAGTAAAATAAGCCCTGATATTTTAAATGATATGTTAGACTTTGAGACATTTCTCACAACTGTAACAACAGTCTTTGTATGTGCTGATAGTTTCATATACTTCAAATGAAGAAAGATCTTTTCTAAAATCTTACTTTCTAGACTTAGACTAAGTGTTGATTCTTAGACATTCCCACACCTGTTAATAACCTATTCCTGATCCAACAATTCCCTGACTTCATTTCCTGCCGCCCCCGAACTGGACTGATTTCAGTCCATATTCTCACACACAATTCAATTTAATAAAATCATTTTGCTTCATAGCAGACTGAGGTTGAGGCTTTGGCAGCAGGTAAGGGCTCTGGGCAGAGCCAAGGCCTGAAACTTCAGGCTTTGATGTGCTGATTGGCCACATAGTCCAAAGGCACCAAACCTACAAGTTGGAAGGCCTAGCTATTCCAGAGGCAAACCTCCAGTGCCATTAATGGGATTATTGTGACATCCACAACACAAAGCTGCACTAGCCTCCTTGCCAGGATTGGTGTGTGCTTTCCTGTGGAGTTTCTGCACTTGTTTTCTTAGACTTCCTGCAGCATAATCACCCTCTCACGTGACTATTATAATCAAGTGTTACTGGGGGCTAGGCCCAGCGCTCAAGACTGGAGATACATTTCAGAGACAAATATACCCTGTCCTCACTGCATTTAACTTCTAATGAAAGAGACAGTTGCTAGTCTAATAGTAACATAAACACAAAATTGAAATTTGTCCTAAGTGACCCACAGGAAAACAAAATCCCACAATAACATACAACAGGACAAACGCACCATGCTGATTAAATCTATGAACATAAGAGGAGGCTGCTCTTCTAAGTTACCATCTCTACGTCTCATTTGCTAGTTTTTTTCCAATAATGGGTTTTGAAAACTAGCAATATATGAGCTAATAAGCTTTAAAGTCATTTTATATACTTGTCCTATCTTTTGCAGGCATAGTGTGGCTTATTATTATAATGGTTTATATGGTCAAAGCACAAAAGTATGTTTAGTACAAGCCGATGTCTCACTGTCATTTGCTGTTATTCAGTCTTTAAAGCCCGATATAGATTCTTTCGGGGTGATGATTATATAATTCACAGAGAAATATAAAAGATTTATTGAGTTTTGTTTTAAAATACACTATGTCATACTCTGGTTTCTCTTCAGGTTGCATATATCTTTCGCCTTTTAAAATACACTATGTCAAGTGATATAAGCAGAGATAAAGCCTCCTACCAGTAAAAGGAAAAAAAAAAAGTTTTATTTTCATGTCGTTTGCAGTCACTGGGGTGCAGTTATAGTACCTTTATCCTGAGAGGACTGCTTAAAATTTTAATAGTTATCCCTACGTGATTAACAACTGAGTAACCCAAACACATTTAAACATGCTTCTTAGTTTCTTTTTCCTTAACATTTCTAAAATTTACTAGAATCTTCTGCACTTCAGGATGACATTGAATATTAATGACATATTATAATAAAGGTCTGCAAAAATCACTTCACTTTACTATTATACATATATCTATTAGTCAGTTATTCACGTCTGGCCAAGATTTCTTAATTATAACACAAGACATGTTTTCATTAATCAGATCTCCAGGCAACTTTGTGCTAATATTAGACATCTTCAGCATAATACAAGGCAGTATGAATTATGCATGTGGTATGGCTGGAATAATTAAATGATAAGAATCCCTATGGATTTGTGTCTATCATAATTTACTATATCCTCTGTACAGTATCACCAGTCAGTCCTGAAGAATGGATGGGTATACAGGCAAGATATATTTCATTAAATTCTCCTTATTCTCCACATGGTCAAAGATGTTGACCACATGACACACCAGGGCCCAGTAATTCCACTGTAGGTATACACCCAATAGAAATGCATATTTAAGTTTAAAGACTCACACTAAGATGTTCACAACAGCTGCATTCATAATAGAAAAAATGTACAACTGTCCACCTGTCCATCAATAGAATGGTATCTAAGTTAAGATACATACAATGGAGTAAAATACAGCAGTGCAACTACATAAATACATGTGGATCTTACAAATGTAAATGAGTGAAATAATTATTGTTTTACAGATACAGATGGTATGATACTATATATAACACAAGAAGGGTTTCTGAAGTTCTGAGAATGCCCTGTTGCTTGATTTGGGCATTGGCTGCAGGGTTATAAGATCAGACTGAAAATTTGAACTTTTTTAATATGTGATCATTTTTCATGTATATTCTTCTTCAGTAGGTAATTGAAAAAATGGTCAGTATCTACATTTAAGATGTAGGTCAGATAAAGTTACAAGCATTATTCCTACTACTGCACTGCTCAGTTGGCTGGCTCACCTTCACACCTCTGGCAAGAAAAAAAAATAGGAAAAAATATAATTGCCAGTTTTCTCAGCCTTGCAGTTCAAACATTTTTGGAATTATGTGTATCTACAAGATGAATTTCATGTATATTTAGATTTTCATTGGTACTACCTAGTGCTCAATAAATCTCTTTACCATAATGTCAAGGGTGGTGGTAGGTATTTTTTTTTATAAAATAACATTTATTTTGAGAGGGAGAGTACATGCATGAAAGAGAAAGGGGGTAGAAGGCAGAGAGAGAGAGAGAGAAAGAGAATCCCAAGTAGGCTGCTCAGTAACAGTGCAGGGCTTGATGTGGGAGGCAAACTTATTAACCACCCTGAGATCATGACCTGAACCAAAATCTAGAGTCAGATTAACCAACTGAGCCACACAGACACCGCTAGAATAGTGGTAGGTTTTAATCAACTATTATCATTAAGAAGAGGTGAATCATAAATTTAGGACAAGCTCCTTCAAGCCGTAGTCTATATTCAGTAACATCCACTCCAAAAATAACATTAAATACATATCTAAATCTTATAAATATCATATCACTAAAAAAACATTTCCCAGTGATGGAGAAATACAGTTACTATCCAGCTGGCTACTACTGATGGGTATGGGTATGAACCACAAATCTGTGTTTTGCAGGTGACTGTTATCTGAAGGACTGGTCTTCATGGAGCCTGTGTCAGCTAACCTGCGTGAATGGTGAGGACCTAGGCTTTGGTGGAATACAGGTCCGTTCCAGAGCTGTAATCATACAAGAACTAGAAAATCAACATCTATGCCCAGAGCAGATGTTAGAAACCAAACCATGTGATGGTGAGTGCTACAATTCATGAAATCTTTTCAATTTAGTTTTATGTTGGTAGTTCTATATCTTATGCTTTTGTCTTTCTTTTCAGTAAGTAAATTTGCTAAGGTGTCATTTTTGACTGAGAATTAAGAGTATGATTCTGAGTTCTAAAAACTTACAAGAAGAAAAATCTTTTCGCCCTTCAAAAATTATATAGGAGATGTAAAAAATGTTTCACAGTTTTATGAGCTGCAGAAGGCTGAGATAATTAACAGCACATTATTTGGACACCAGGATAATTCTGATCATGTATGAATCAAAAAATAGTCTTTATTTAAATCAAAGGAAACAAAGAAAAGCTACAAATCCACAGCCAAGTGAGAGTTTATTATATTTTTAGAAATTGGTAAGAATTTGACATATAACACATCAACACACGTTTGTATGTCTACATGTGAATGTACACACACATACAGAGTCATGCACCCAATACAAACAGTACATGACATTTTCAAGAACAACAGAGTGTTAAAATGTCATAGTTTGGGAGCACAGAGGCAGTCTAAATAAAAATAAAATAATTTATATATAGTGGAGAATATAGGTCCAACAAAGACCCTCTCCTTCCTGCTTGTGTTTGGAAACAATTAACAAGTATGACATTTAATAGCAAATAGGAGCCAAAATACTACTTTATTGAAAAGCTGGAGAAGCAAGCTTGGAATGTTAGTGAACAATGCTTAGAATAAAAGTCAAATGGGCTGGAGGTGTTAACTCAAGAATTAGATACTATTATCCACCTTGTTAGTTGAACCTTCCCTAATTTACCAACCAGATGAAACATTCCATATGTCCTAGGAGAGTGTAGGTAATGAAATAGAGAAAAGCCAATAAATTAAATAGATCCCAAGGAAAAATTTGTTCACCCCCAAATGGCAGATAAAATTAGAAATCAGTTAACAACAATTGTGAAAGAAATCTCACCATGCACACAGCAGTAAAAACTGGAAACCACACTTCGAGAGCATTTCACAGATAGTATGTGAGATGCAGCATAAAGGTACTTAATAGAAAACGTAAAGCCTTACATGTCTAAATACGGTGGAGAAAAGATTAAAATGAGCTATGCCTTAAACTCAAGTAGAATGTATCTAATATAGAGAAACATAAATTCAATGAGATAGAAAACAAACAAGATAATCAACAACCCATAGTTGACCAAGCTAACTAAATTGACCACCTCATGGCAAAAATCAGGAAAAAGCAAAATCAATACTACAACAAAAAGGGTAGAGTTTTAAAAGTTAGGACTAGGGGTGCTTTTGTGGCACAGTCAGTTAAGGATCTGACTCTTTCTTTATCTTGGTCAGGTCATGATTTCATGGGTTTGTGAATTCAAGCCCTACTTCAGGCTGTGTCCTGATGGTGCAGAGCCTGCTTGGGGTTCTGTCTCTCCATTCTGCTCCTCCCACACTGTGCTTGCTCACTCTCTCTCTCTCTCTCCCTCTCTCTCAAAATGGATAAACTTTATTAATTTAGCCAATAAATATAAAAACTTCAAGGTAATCTAGAATTTTATTAAAATTTATCCGGAGTAATGGAGAATCTAAACTATGGATTCTGTAACTATTAAAAACCCAAATGTATCAAATATTTATTTACACATGAAACAAACTAAAATCTGAATGGCTTTGAGTTTTACCAAAATTCAATGAAACAACTGCCTTTTCTGTGAAATCTTAAAAAAAGTAAGTTGACTGGGAAAAAAGTAAAGGGAAAATCCCCCTTCAGCTCCATGAGAGTATAACTCTGACAGTAAAATTACTCAATAAGGTCTAAGGAAAATAGTTGTCAAAATCATTAAACTTTACTTTCTAACCAAATAATTAATATAACTAATTATGATATAATTCATAGTAACAGAAAAAAGGTCATAGAATTTTTTAATGTGTTGAAAAGATATTTATAGAATGCAACATTCACTCACAATAAAAACTTCCAAGCTAGAAGGAAATTACCTAATAAATAATTTCTACCAAAACTAACAGCATACATCATATTATTAGGGAATTATTAGAGACATTCCCTTGCCGTCAATAACAAAGCAAGGACGCTCACTATTGCCAACCTAGTAAAGAAGGTTCCAGCCAAAGCATAATCCGGAGCTTAAAATTTGAAAGCAAAGAAATAATTCATATTACTATGATTTTCACATTAAAAATTTTAACAGAAACAAATAGATAAAAATCATGATCATCTCAATACATACAGAAAAGGAATTTGACAAAACACAACATCCATTCATTATAAAAACTCAAGAAAGGGAGTCTCAACAAAGGCCATTGATGAAAAACCAACAGCTAACATCATACTCAGTAGACAAGCTCTTGGTTGTTCATCATTAAGAACAGAATTACAACAAGGAGATATCCATTCTTACCACTTTTAGTCCATGTAGTACTGGAATTCCTATACCTAGCAATCAGATAATAAAAAGAAATGGAAAGCATCCAAATTGGTAAAGAAGAAATAGAACTGTCACTGCTTGCAGAGATGTGGTATTATAAATAGAAAACCCTCCCCCCAAAAGTTATTAAAATAAATGAATGAAGTTGCAGGATACAAAATGGATGTATAGACATCTGTTGCAATTCTATATGCTAATTACAAAGTAGCAGAAAGGAAAAACTTCTTTTACATTTGCACCAAAAAGAATAAAAGACCTAGGAATAAACTTAACCAAGGAAGTTAAGACTGTACACTGAAAACAATAGGCATTGATGAGACATTGAGGACTACACAAATAAATAAGAAGGTCAGTCATGCTCATGGATTAGAAGAATGTTGTTAAAATGTTCATACTACCCAAAGCAATCTACTGACTAAATATCATGCCTATCAAAGTACCAATGGTATTTTTTCACTAAACTAGAACAAATAATCCTGAGATTTACATGGAATCACAAAGACCCTGAATAGTCAAAGCAGTCTTGAGAAAGAGCAGTGAAGCTGGAAGTAGCACAATCTCAGATTTCTAACTATACTACAAAGCTACAGTAATCTAAACTGAGTGGAACAGGCACAGAAATAGACACCTATCTCAATGGAGCTGAATAGAGCGCCCATACTTACATGGTCAGTTAATGTACTACAGAAGAGGCAAGAAGATACAATAGGGAAAAGACAGTTTCTTTAATAAATGGTACCAGGAAAATTGGACAGCTACTTGCAAAAGACTAAAACTGGACTCCTTTCTTACACCACATACAAAAATAAACTCCAAATGGATTAATGAACTAAATAGAATACCCAAAACCATAAAACTTCTACGAGAAAATATAGGCAGTAATTTGACACTGGCCTTAGCAACATTTTTCTAGATATGTCTCCTCAGGCAAGAGAAACAAAAGCAGAAATGAACAGTTGGGACTATACCAAAATGACAAGCTTTTGCACAGAGAAGGAAACTATCAACAAAACAAAGCAACCTATTGAATGGGAAAAGGTATTTGCAAATCATAAATCCAAAAACGGTTAATATTCAGAATATATAATTTATACAAAACACCAAAAAAAACTTAAAAATGGGCAAAGACCTAATTACACCCCCTTTTTCCAAGAAAGGCACACAGATAGGTAGCCAACATGAAAAGATGCTCAACATCACTAATCATCGGGAAAATGCAAATCAAAACCACAATGAGGTATCTCCTCACACCAGTCAGGATGGCTAATTATTAAAAGCCAAGAAATAAGTGTTGGCAAACGTGGAGAATAGGAACCCTCATGCATCCCTGATGGGAATATAAATTGGTGCAGCCACTGTGGTCAACAGTATGGAGGTTCCTCAAAAAAAGTCAAAATTACCATATAACCCAGTAATTCTACCTCTGGGTATTTACCCGAATAAAAGAAAAAACACTAATTCACAAAGACCTATGCTACCCATGTTTATTGCAGCATTATTTACAATAGCAAAGCAAGCTACAAGTCCATCAATAAATGAATGGATATATATATATATAGTATAATATACGTATGTATATGTATGTACAATATTCCATTACTCAGCCATACAAAATGTGATCTTGCCATTTGAGACAACATGGATGAACCTAGAGGGTATTATAATTCAAGTAAGTCAAAGATAAATACCATGTGATCACTCTCATACATGGAACCTAGAAAATAAGACGAGTGAACAAAACAAAAACAGATTCATAAATACAGGGAACACACTAGTGATTGCCAGAGGAAGGGATAGGTGAAATAGGTGAAGGAGATTAAGAAGTACAAGTTACCAATTACAATGTAAATAAGTCACAGGGATAAAAAGTATATCAGAGGGAATATAGTCGGTAAGGTTTTAGTTACTTAGTATGGTGACAGATGGTAACTACACGTGCTGAGCATTTCCTAATATGAACAGACTTTTTTAAACATTTATTTATTTTTGAGAGACACAGCACTAGTGGGGGAAGGGCAGAGAGAAAGAGGGAAACACAGAAGCAGGCTGCAGGCTCTGAGCTGTGAGCACAGAGCCCCACATGGGCCTTGACCTCATGAACCTTAATATCATGATCTGAGCCAACATCAGAGACCTAACTGACCCACTTAGGCACCCCAGCAATTTGAATGGATTTTTAATATGTTAGGAGAAAGTGACCCAAAAATTAAAATGAGTGCTTACTTTGGCAGCACATACACTAAAATTGGAGCCAAAAATTAATATGAATAGGTCAAAGACCAAGAAGATCCCAAAATTATTAAAGACCAAAATTTCAAGAAAAACAAACTGAGAGAGGAGATCAGGGGATTTACATGGCTTTATTCAAAATTTATTCCACAGCATTAATAATTTAAAAAGAGTTGGGGCGCCTGGGTGGCTCAGTCAGTTGAGCGTCCTACTTGGGCTCAAGTGGTGATCTCATGGTTCATGGATTCGAGCCCCACATTGGGCTCTGTGCTGACAGCTAGCTGAGAGCCTGGAGCCTGCTTCAGTTACTGTATCCCCGTCTATCTCTCTGACCCTCCCCTAGTCACGCTCGCCCTCTCTCTCTCTCTCTCTCGCTCTCTCGCTCTCTCTCTCTCTCTCTGAAATAAAACATTAAAAAAAAAGTTAAATAATTTAAAAAGAGTGACCCAGCAACAATTAAACTAAAGGATCTCAGGAACAAATGGTCCTATGTGGTTACATGACAGAAGTGAAAGTCAGTAGGGTAATTGGTGGGTAAATAATGTTGCAATAATTTGTTGCCCATGAAATGTTTTTAAAATTATCTTTAGCCACAACATACATAAAGTTGTATTCTAGATAAATTATTGACCTGCAAGTGAAGAAGCAGAACTATAAAACATTTAAAAATATATATAGGGGGATATCATTATAAATTCAAGGTAGGGAATAATCTCCTAAATAGGACACAAAAAGCACACAAGTGGGAAAGATTAAAAAATTTTTCAAATTAAAATTTAAACCTTCTACATAGTAAGTGATCATTAACAAGGGTAATAGAAACTAATTTCCAAGGATTAGTATCTAGAATGACAGTTTTAAAACTTTATGGTCCAAGAGTATAGAATTGACCCATATTTTCTTTTGTGAATTTTAGATGCATAAAAAATTTGTATTTAAAATGAAAAGATTTAAAATAATCATAAACCAGTTTTGTGTAACCATAAAAAACATACTTGCTGGAAAGTATTTGCAAAACAAAAATAGTAACTTTGACAAGCATGGTCTTGTTTTCCATTTTTGTAAATCTCAATAATATCTGGCTTAAAGGAAGACAACTGATTCTCTTCTCTACTTCTGCATTCAATCTGTTGCAATCTTATTTTAGGTATATGAAGAAAATCCAGCTCTATTCATATGGATGTGTAGTTGAACAAAGTACACACACACACACACACACTCACCTGGGAGAATGTCAAAGTCTCCTAGGTTCCCTAGATGATACTTTGAGAACTGCTGTTCTAGAACAAATATTTTCCACAATAAGAAAGTGCACAGATTTCAGTAGGATAAAAAAAATGGCCACAAGATATGAAGAAACAATTCTCATAAAAGGAAGTCTAAATGCCCCAAACCATCTGTTACTCTTTAATAGCTTTAATAATTAGAGAACTACAATTTAAAATGACAATATAGGAGCACCTGGGTGGCTCAGTAGTTGAGCATCCGACTTTAGCTCAGGTCATGATCTCACTGTTCACTATTTTGAGCCCCCATCTGGCTCTGCTTCAGATTCTGTGTCTTCCTCGCTCTCTGCCCTCCCCTACTCACACTCTGCCTCTCTCTCACAAGAATGAATAAGCATTTTAAAAATTTCAATGACAATACAGCTTTTACACCCACCAGACAAACCAGAAATTTTAAATCTGGCAATTATAAATGTTCTTGAAGGCTTAAGCAATGATAACTCATATTCACTGCTGGGGGGATGTAGATTGTTGCTTTGGGGAAGGAAAAAAGTTTTATTTAGGAAAGTTTCATCCATCCATCCCTAGGAGATGATACACAACAATTTCTCTTCTAGATATTTACTTTAAAGGATCACGAGGAGACTTGCAGAAGGTGGACCACTGAGGCATTGTACTAATAGCAAAAATTGAAGACAACCTAAAAAGCCATTCAGAGAAGAAATAGCTAAAAAAAAAAAAAAAAAAAAAGAGAGAGAGAGAGAGAGAGAAAGGTGGCATTTAGTACAATGGAATTTTATATAGCAGTTAAATAAAATAGAATATAGCTACATTTTTAAAAAGTCACGTAGAAATATTTTCTCTTCAGTGGTGTACATTTCAGAGTGTTACCTATAGTATACTTTTAAGTAATTTAATAGAAAAATATGACCTTTAAACAAGCTGGGTTTGAATTGTGCAGGTCCACTTACATGAGGATTTAGTATAAATGCAGTAACTATTTTCTCTTCCTTATGGTTTTCTTAGTAACATTTCCTTCTACCTTCCTTTACTGTAAGCATATATATATAACACAAAGTATATGTTTACTATCATTAAGGCTCCTGGTTAACAGTAGGCTGTTCATAGTTAAGCTCTGGGGGAGTCAAAGTTATACAGATTTTTGTACTGCATAGGAGTACATGCCCCTACACCCCATGTTGTTTGAGGGTCAGATATGCTATATTTTTTATGGATATATACATACCTCATACAATGTATTCTATTAAAGGAATAAAAACCATGGCAAAGAAATGCATGTATCTACTTTAAAATAGTAGGTTTTGCTGGATATACATGGAAAAACCTCACATCAGGAAGAGTACATAATAATAGAACATCAAGTTCATCTGTTATTTTTCACTCCCCAACAGACAAAAGAAGACTAAAGCAAATATGGCTAAATGGTAGTATTTGTTAAAATTGAGTGATAAATAATTGAACATATTTTTAAGTTATTATTTGTCATTATATAGATTTGATATACTTTGAACATTAAATTATATTAAAAATCCAAGTTCACATCAGATATGACAGTGGACATAGAAAATTAGCTGGGATTTAGGAATATATCAGGAATTTTATAACCTTTCTATGTCAATTTTAGGGCAATAAGTTAATATTCAATCATTTTTTAGGTGGATTCACCAGTTTTCAATTGTTTATATTTTCATAATATACTCTCACCATGATTGTCCTTCTAGACGGCAGAATGCTTCTGTTCACGTTTATTGTGTCCTTGCAGATGGACAGTGTTATGAATATAAATGGATGGCCAGTGCTTGGAAAGGTTCTTCCCGAACAGTCTGGTGTCAAAGGTCAGATGGTATAAACGTAACAGGTAAACTTCCAAATTTTCTTTGGTTTTGAAAGTCTTCCTATAACACACATGCAATTGGTTAAAGAAAGTAATTAAGGAAACAAAGATACTCTTTAGATATCCAAAACATGTTTTGGATTCACTACCTAGGCTGTATACAACTGGCTACCATTGACTATTTTATATTTTAACATTTCAATTAAATTCTTCCTCATCTAGCCCTTTTAGACACTGCTACTAGAGTTTGGTTAAAATGCTAATTCCAATAAATTATAATTCTCAGATTATCTTTCCTAAAATTTTGTATGTGAATAATTTACCACATGCTAAATAAATAGATGTGTATTTTGTTTCTCTATCTTAAAGACCGTGTACATGCAGACCAAAAATATTAGCAAGGGAGTGTGATTATACAAATCCAAGTATCTTGCTTGAATTCAGAAATCTATGATTTAATTTTTTATTAATTGATAAGTAAAATCTTGTGGCAAATCTCAAGCCCAGACCATCTGCGCAGCTAATCTACTCTGTCTCCACTCAAAGATTATATATTCAAAGAAGAAATCCAAATGAAAAACTTTTCAGAAACGTCACTTGGCCCAAATATACTCCAAAGAGCTTCTCTCATCTGCATTTACTTAAAGCTTCCTTATCTGAACTCAGCAAATGCAAGGGATATTAATGTCCCCTATAAAGTAGGAAGAAACTTGGCTCCAGGTATGTACTGAACCACCTTGCAAATTTCCTAGAAAGAAACCAAGGTTGGAGCTAGAACCTACCTTAAGCATATGATCCAACGAGTGTTAAGGTCTCTCCTTAAATGATTTTTATAGGTCTAATCTACAGGAATCTTCATAGAACAGTAGCATGAGTTCTGACAGTTAACTATTACGGGGAACCAGCTGACTTACTGACATCATTTTGACCCTCTGGCAGGGAGAAGAAGGGCTGTGCATTTGGGTGTCTGTGCGTAATGTCCATTTATAAATTTAGCTGTAATATATACAGCATGATAACAGGAACAGGAATCAATATGCTTTTTGGAAAGCATCAATTTTTATATTAAATTTTAAATTACCTGGATTTATTTAAACGTAATTACTTATTTCCTATGAAAGCTGGAACAGGATATCCAATTATACTTTTATGAAGGTAAGATTTTATACATGACAAATCTGGATCAAGAAACCATTGAGAACAGCAACTCCCAGTGGACACCTATATAACCAAAAAGAGACACCTGCCAGGAAACGAGCACTTTGCTCTCTCCCAGTCTTGTTTTCAGGCAGAAAAGTCTATTCCAACCACACCACTGTTAAGAGGCATGTGTGGAGAAAAAGTCCTGGGAAGAAAAGTATAGATTTTCTAAATTGAAGGCACTTACAGAGGTGGTACATTCAACTCAAGTGTTGAAAAGGAAGGCCTACAGAGGGGATGTTGCAGCTTCCCCAGAGGATCCTATTACTTTTCAGGGCTTTTTTTCCAAATACAGATGCAAGTAATATTTGTTTGCCTTCTACATTTTTTCCCCGCTAAAATTGGGGATACTCCCCAATGCCAAGGTAGGTCAAATTCTAAAAAGACTTACCTGTGGAAATCATGTTCACCTTCTTTTTAAATCATTAAAGTATCCCATGTATTTCTTTCTTTCTAATACTCTTTGATACCAAAACACCAATGTGTAAAGGATTTGTGATAAACTCTATATGCATTCTTCTTCCATCTTTTAGGAGAGATGAGATTCTTTATGAGAAATAGACAAGCATATAAAGTATATTACATACCTTGGCCGACTGCTTCTGTTTAATGAAGTTGTCCTTATTAGAAATTAAGGTGTTATTTTCCTTTTTCTTCACGTGTTTAGAGATAATCACTTCAACATGGCCATTTAATTGCAATTGCCTTGCAATGACTAACTGCTTTCCTCACAATCTTTTGATGAGTAGTGTATTTATATTATTGACAAGGCACAGAATTAACAATAGTTATTTTTTATTAAACTGCAGACGATTATCAGTTCCATAAATAAAGGAAAAAACTTTGCTTTCCCAAAATCTTGTTCAACTGAGCAAGTACGGTATGAAACTCTAAGTTCCTTTCACATCACCAATATGGTTTCTCTAGGACATCTGTTCCCATTTTAAAATCCCACTTTTAACAACTGAGGCAGGCACACTCTACTTGAAAAGAAAAAAGAGAAGAAAAAACAGAGCTTCAATGTCAAGTTTAAACCATAATGCAATTACACCATCTCATAGCTACAAGTGTCTTTTTTTCCTCTACTCCCAACACTCCTGAATTAGCATGAATTGTGATTTTTCTCAAAGAAACATGCATTATTAAAAAAAAAAGCATTTATGTGGTAGTTGTGTAAGTTAAAGAGACATTTCAAAGAATGTGAAAACTATTCATTTGAATAGCCAGGAAAAAAATTAACTTCAAAGGAAAATTAAATCTGTACGTAATGTTGAGCTGGGCCAACAGGGGGGACTATGGTAGAAATAGCCTGGGGGCAGTTAGTGTTTTCAAAGTAGTAACTACAAAAACAAGTGCTTACTGAGCACCTGCTGAGTTATAGGCTCTGTGCTGTTTTCTCTGAATAAGAATAAGAAGATCCTCTCTGGCGCCTGGATGGCTCAGTCACTTAAGCATCCAACTTCAGCTCAAGTCATGATCTCGAGGTTTGTGAGTTTGAGCCCCACATTGGGCTCCATGCTGACAGCTCAGAGCCTGGAACTTGCTTCAGAATCTGTGACTCCCTCTCTTTCTGCCTACCCCACTCACACTGTCTCTCTCTCTCTCAAAAGAGAAGTAAATGTTAAAAAAAAAAAATTAATATAAAAAGGAAGAGCTTCAAGTTCCTGTATAAAGTGGTCAAGGTTCACCAAATATCTCACCATCAATTGTTCTAAAATTCATGGATTCCCAAAGTGGTTCAGGAGTCAAAGACAAGTCTATGCAACAGTGTTTTCTATCATTGCAAGAGATGCTACTTGCCAATGTATGATTTTCTGTTCTGCAGGCGGCTGCTTGGTGGTACGCCAGCCTGATGCTGACAGGTCTTGTAACCCACCGTGTAGTCAACCCCACTCTTACTGTAGTGAGGTACGTGTGAATTCATGAGGACAAATTAACTAGCTTCATTATTTCTCACCCCACCAAATCTTGTACAGTCCATTTCCCCCCAAAAACGCATGTCTTGGAGGCCTACAACTTAATTTCTTCTGGACCTCTCCTTTTATCAATATAAATAATTCTGAATGTACTTGTTTCTACTGTTAGAATAATTTGAGTACAGTCCAAACTGTATGTTCTTTTTTACGTAGTTAAGGCAGAAATTACATGTGGTAAACTTACAAAACAGTGCTTCTTAAAAGCCTTCTCTGCAAGTAAGATCTATCATGCTCTCAAAGGTCACCTTCACCTTATATCTATAGTAGAAACGCTCTTCTTCTCCTGCAGATGAGGACATGCAGTTGTGAAGAAGGGTACACTGAAGTCATGTCTTCTAATGGTACACTTGAGCAATGTACACTTATCCCCGTGGTGGTGATACCCACTGTGGAGGACAAAAGAGGAGACGTGAAAACCAGTCGGGCAGTACATCCAACCCAATCCTCCAGTAACCCAACAGGACGGGGAAGGACCTGGTTTCTACAGCCATTTGGGCCAGGTGAAGTGACTAGACAGTGTTGATGTAGAATCCCTTACTTATACATTTAACCAATGTCAAAGGATTAAAAGAATGAGCAAGCATTTTCATATGAGCTATTATTTCATCGTACTCATTTATGCTGATACTGCCATATGTTTTTACTATTATGAAAAAAGCACTCATGCTCAAAGTTCAGAGGAATTAAATTCTTCTGTGAACAAAATTAGAGTATTATTTTGATCTCAGTTCTAAATTTACAAGTATAATTACGTTCATACCAAATAAAGGAATCTAACAATGAAAATATTAATGAGGAAAAAAGCGTATTGTCTTTCAGAACTGGAATAAAACTGTTAAGACATTCAGGAATTTTCATTTGACCAGAGAGTGGTAACAACTTGAACCTAAAATAGGAACATCAGTAATGCAGTGCTGTGCCAAGGGGCACCTGGTAGCCAGCCCAATTTCTATCAGCTCTTCCATTTGATAAACTGAAATCATCAGAATCTGTACTACCATCAGAAGGGCAAGGATGGAGCCTTCCTGTCTAGATGGGATCATCTAAATTTGGAGACTGACCAGACCTTGTCATATTAAACAGACACTCTTAATGTGTCTGGTATGGACTTGAAGCCAATTTTGAAGGCAAAAGCTTGAGGGTCTAATAAAATGCTGTCCCTGCTCTACACACTGTCTCTCCCCAGTTGATGTCAACTATATGCTTATTTCTGGAACTAAAGCTGGTGCTTAAAATTGTGCTATGATGGTGACATGGTAGCTAATATCATGATGGTGTTTCTCACACCAAGCAGGATTACTAGTCAACGACCAAAGGAAATCTAGAGGCAAAGCCAAGCGTAGTCTACTTTATACTTGTTAGAAATTAGAGAAAAGAAAGAATCTTCATAGCTAGCACATCTCTCTTTGGGGAGATGTAAACCCAAATACAGTGATTTAACCACATTATCCCATCCTTGGTAAGGTCCTTAGCTGAAATACAGTTTATTTTGCAAAGCTGGCTTGTCTGTGGAAACACGGGAAAATCGTCTCTCAGTGTTCAAGATAGTGGACCAGCAAATGGCCATTAGCAATTGTGACCTTGACTAAGAACTCATGCAGATCTCTTCAGATCAAATCTGGTTTTTAAAAAGAGAATATTGTCATTTTAAGTTTAATTTATAGCTTCCCTAAAGTGAGTATTTTAGTATGTTAAAAAGGTTTATGTTCTTAAGGAGTACATTTAGGCTTTGTTCTTGGTTTTTTAAAAACTCAAAGATTAATTAAAGACCTCTTAGACCCTATTTTAAACCCAATTTCTAACTTTTTTAATCTTTAGAATTGAAAAAAGGGATGTTTACAATATTAACAGTGTGTTTCCAACTAATGGACCCCTAGGTTGATCCAGCTCCAGGCAGGAAAACTGCTGTTTCGATGCCTTCCAAATATTGAAAGAACCCGAGTGTTAAGTCCACTTGCCCGATCTATAATTTTAACACTAATAGCACCTTTAATTCTATGTATGCAACAGAAAATACATGTTGATATGAGTTTCAAATTAAGTTAAAGTTATTAATACTATCTTCTAGTTGAAGTTTATTCTGAACACAAAACTAAGAAGTTCAAAGAACGTAAGATCAGAAAACCAAATTAGGATAGTTCCTGTCTTGCCTAATTCCATATACTAGAAAGGTAGAAAAACATTATTCAAATGAGTTAAAAAGTGATTTATAGGTTATAATCAAACTTGGCTATTTTTGCAAGTGATATTGTCAAATGAACTTTAAAGTACAGTATAAGTGTAAATTAGATAAAAGATTAATTCCCAAAAAAGTTCAATATATTCACTTTCAATTCATCTAAAATAAAAGGTAAAAGTGACAAAATTTATGTTCACATACCTGTCAGTATCAACCTTAAGCTGTAGGACTTGCTTAAAATTCCAGTATTTTTCTTCTTAAAATTGCCATTCTTAGAGTGAAAATCAGAAGAAAATGTTTATTTAGCATTACACATATATTGGGTTTGAAGTAAAATTTAGCTAAGCAGCAGCAAAAATTTATCCATATAAATTTGAAATCTGAACACAAATTTAATTGCAAACATGGTTTCTTTGCCATTCAGTTCTCATTGATGATTTATCTTTAATGAAGCAGCATCTAACTCATAATAGCAGCTTTACATTAATCATTAACTGTGCCTAAGCAATAATTCATTTTGTTTTGAAACAGTTTGGTCATATGTGACTGGTCATTGGTCATAGTTAAAGACTGTCTCATATATATACATATATATGCACACACCAGACTAATGTAAATTAATGACTAATATCCATTCTTCTTAGATGGGAGACTAAAGACCTGGGTTTACGGTGTAGCAGCTGGGGCATTTGTGTTACTCATCTTTATTGTCTCCATGATTTATCTAGCTTGGTGAGTGATTATTTCAAAATCTAAGGGGGCACACAATCTCTTTATTTCAGCAAAAAGACTGTCAGTTGACCATAATGCATGAACAGCAAACTGTATCCAATAAATATTCCACATTTAATGTTCACCTGCAATTCTAAATAAAAATGGCTTTAGTCACAGTTGGTCTAAAACCTACCAAATCTGAGTTGTTTGAAATCTGAAAATGAGCCAAAGTTGCTCGAGGTCATCTTCTCACGTATGTCCACCCCAGTTATGCAAAAGAATACTGCTTCGGATGCTTAGGATGAACTCCAGAGTTCGATACTCACTCACTACTGGAGGAAGAGATTATGGTGATATCTAATCTGATTCAACTATGTTTTTAAACCTATAAATTGTGTATTATTTATAAAGATTTCAGGTCAAATATAAATGATTTTACTACAGTATTGTTTCCATTGTTTGTTAGTACCAGAGGAATTCCATTTGATAATTCACTTTTTACAGAATAACAATATATTTGAGGGGCTCTACTTCAATGATATTCAGAGCATCAATAAGAAAATCAAAGATACCAGAATATCAAACTTTAAGATTGAATTTAGGTCATACAGGCAATTAGGCAACTTTATCAATGCATTTCACAATTTTTCATTTAAAACAGTAAAATTTACAATTGATTTTCTTTCTCCTATTGTTGTTTTGTTGTTGTTATTTACAGCAAAAAGCCAAAGAAACCCCAAAGAAGGCAAAACAACCGACTGAAACCTTTAACCTTAGCCTATGATGGAGATGCAGACATGTAAAATCTAACTTACCCTGGCAACAACCAGTTTCAGCTTTCTGGCTTTGCAGTAGACATCCAGAAGCCACAAACCTCTTCATACTTTGTGAATTAAAATGCACTGTACCTTTTTTAAAGAGCATCAAAGGAAGGAGTGAAAATCACAGTGCCATTGGAGGTATCAAGACAGTACCACTTACAAAAAAAAAAAAAAAAAAAACAGCCCTGAGAATTCTAGAAGTTTTAGTTTAACACATGCTGCATTCTAAGTTTTCTGTGATCTTTTCTGAAATCTACCTACTAACAATCCACTTTTATCCCCAAAATATGGTTGTGGAGTTGTTCAGTTAGGATGCCTGATGCAAGCCTCTGTTGGCAGTGTTAACCTGTAATACCATTTTAGCATGAAGAGTTTATACCAAGATCTCTACAATACTATAGTCAAGCATAACAACATGTATACTCAACTGAATGATACACATTACTAAGGCAGACTATCTACTTGTTAATAAGCAGTTTTAATGGTGAATAAAAGATAAGCTCTAAGCTGAGCAGAAAACCCATTGAATAAATACAGCATCTTGGTCATTGATGGTAGCTTTCATTAACCTGCATTTCAGAGGCAAAGACTCTAAGAATTAAATCTGGTCTTTCTCCAAAATACGAATGCTGGACATGTACTAGTATCTTAGAAAAAAAAAAGTCCTCAAGTTCAGTATTTTATAGTGGTTATTGTCTGGAAAACTAATTTGCTTGTGTTAATATATTTCTACTTTCCTTAATTTTCAAACTGGTTGCCTGCATCTCTTTTGCTCTATGGAAGGCACATTTTTGCACTATATTAGTGCAGCATGATAGGCACTTAACCAGTATTGCCATAGAAACTGCCTCTTTTCATATGGGATGAAGACATCTGTGCTCAGAGTGTCATGGAGACATTTCCAAGTTCTTGTATCCTGAAGAGAACAAAGTTCAGTTTGGATGGCAGCAGGATGGAATTCGCTATTACATCTGCTGTATACACTCCTCCTCATTGCTGCAGCCATAGTAAGATCAACAACATGGCAGGGATTTCAATGTTCAAATCCCAAACTCCTTAACCCTTCAAAAGATGAATCCCTCTAGTTGGTTTTTAATTGTACTTTGAAGGCTGTTTATGGCTAGATTTTTATATTTGTTATCTTTGTTAAAAAAAGAAAAGAAAAGAAAAAAAGGAGCTGGTTGTCATTTTAATTTTGAGCAGATGGAGAAAATAAGGTCTTGATCATTTTTGTAACTAAAAGAAATCAAAATTGTACGTTGATTTTTTCTTTTTCCCTGATTCACATTCCTCGTTTCACGTCAAATGTATCCATGGTTTTGTCTTTTTTATTAGTAAAATTTGAAGAAGTCTTTGTATAATTTCAAAAACTAAAACTTTCGAAAGAGAATAACTATTTTTCCCAGGACTTCATTAAATAGCTAGACCAAGGATCGCAAACTTTTCTGTAAAGGGCCAGATAGTAGAAATTTTCAGCCAAGTCTTTGTCACAACTTCTCAGTTCTGTCATCAGGAAATTGTAGGTGTAAACGATACACAGCACATAAAAAAATGAACGTGGCAGTTTTACAATAAACCTTCCATTATAAAAAGACCGTCATCAGGCCACATTTGCAGGTTGTGGTTTGCTGACCACTGGTATAGGAGGTTTTTTTCAGTGCTTACCTCTTGATTGTGTCGTCTTATGTTTTCATTCATTTACCTTAGAATAGAAGCACTGTTTAATTTCAGAAGTGAAAAAGAGTCATTAAACGTTATCACGGTTCTGGAAGTAGCTATATTTTTCACAGATGTAGACCTGGGAATGGCACAGTGAAATACTATCTGATTTGGCAACTTCTTGTGTCTGAAAAGAAAATTCAAAAGGTGCCATTAAGAAGCAATTCCATTTTTCAGGCAACATTTACTGCAACAGCCTTCGCTAGAGGGGAGGACATTAGGCTTTCAGGTCTTTTAAAAATAGTATAATAAACTAATTTATCTTAAACACAGCTCTGTTGCTCTACAAGTTTAGACTAGGTGTTTTACCTTCATAGTAGAGTTTGAGCTCCCCCTGCTGTTCACTGGAGTATTTGCAAAGATCACAAATTTGTTGCCTCCAAAATGAACAAATTTCTACTTCTTTCAATAAGAAATATAGAAAGCACTGATTCCTTCTTAAACATTCACTGTATTAGGCAAAGGAAATCATTCAAAAGCAAACAGGCGGTCACAAAGATGAGAATTTTACTTTAAATCAAGGATTAAAATTAAAAAAGCAAATTCCATTACATCTGTCTTATTGACGAGGAAGAATGAAAATATTATTGTTCTAAAACTGTGATCATCAGTGTATGCACTCAGGGGTCTTCCAGATAATCCTCAAGTTGATCTCTTTGAATGAAATGAACTCCATTTGTCCAAAATGGTTGAGAATCTACTGCAGTTACTTGAAGAATTTAGCAAACAGCCTTATAAAACACATGCAACACCTACTAACGTTGAAACTACTGAATAAAATAGTGTTGCTACAAAAGCTATACTTCTGATACTGTAAAAGGTCATCAATTCAGAAGGCATATCAGTATCATCTAACCCATACTGTAAGAATTAATGAATTGATCAAAATTATAAAATTTTGTGAAAATACATTATTTTATTCATAAATTAGTTACATTTTACAACACTACATATATGAAAGAGACTAGGTTCAATGTGACCTAACACCAGGGAACATCCTGGAAGTTCCCGGTTAGGATAAATATTGGGTGGCCTCTTGCTACAAAAGATGTAAGGAAGGACATATAGCCAGCTGGCTATTTTGGACAAATGAAGGTTACTATATTCATGTTTAGAACATGAAAATAGCCTTAGTTCTGTTCCTGGCATGAGGCAATAATGAGTCAATTATGTTACTGGAATTTCATAAAAATGTTATTCCTCCTGTTCAATTCTGACAGTTCAGGAAGGGAATATAGTAGTAACTGGTCTGTTAACACTTTTGCCTTACCAAAATGGCCTGTGAGCCCAAAAAAGATTTAGAACTGCTCTGTAAAGATGAAGGTCTGTTTGGTTTAAAAAAAGAAAGAAAAGAAAAAAGAATGACACAGTATTATAGTTTTTTCTTGGATTGTTTCAATAGAAACCACACAGAATTGGCACAGCTGATCTCTCTTGAAAGGAGTTACTTTTCTTCTTTATCAGTACCTAATCTAGGATATGGACCAGAATTCTTATTTGAAAGCCTTTTTGAGGACACTACAGTGTAGATCCAAGCTAATTTAGAAAGGAGTACATAAAAGCATGTTCTTAATTATAACAAAGCACAAATTACTTTTAGCAAGACAAGGATTTCTTGAATTATCACACGCAAGATACCCTGCTAGGCACTGTAAAACAAGTAGTCATGGCTTTTGTATCTATGACACTCAAAAGAAGGAAAAACGTTTAGTGAGTGAGGATGTCACTTAAATCACTCTTTACTCTGGATTTGCTTCCAGGGTGGGATTTTTCCTTATGTAATGTCTAGGTCTCGGGCCATGCAGTTAGGCTTTTGCTGTAACCCTCCTGTGCCCTCAGGTAGATGACAATGCTCATTGTGACTTCATCAGAACCCTGTAAAGTTCCTGGGCATTCCAAGATAAAGCCACTTATACAGAACTTCTTACAGGAAGTAACAACTCTCAGTTTTGTTTCTGGGGTTTTGGTTTTTGTTTTATTACCTCCTTTAAATCCCTATACCCACTGCTCCTTTATGATGATTTTTCTCTGAGGTCTCATCAACAACTAATGCTGTCTACTTTTCTCAGAACCACCATCTACTAACACATGCTCAAATTAAGTACGGAGAAAAGGTGAAGTTCTTTATCTCCTATTAGAGTCCAAGTGTCACTTAGAGTGTGAACATCTTGATTTTAACAAAATGTAAGATGTAGAAGACATGCCCTCCCCTCAAAAAAAAGACCTTCTGTAAAAATGTCAATTTCTAACCTCTACTAAGTATGGCCCAGTTAGCTATCTCTTACCTTTTCTTCGCCTCTGTGTTCATGTCCCACCCTGTTAAGAGAGGAAGGCAGGCCTGTACCTCCTTACAGAAAGGAGAGCCTTGTAACAATCTTGCTTCCAAAATCGTTGTAGATGTAGGTGTCTAAGTATTACCAAATTCAAATGTGTTTCTTGTTCTATTTCCCACTAAGTCTGAGGGTGTTAAAAGGAGAGCCAGACAGGAATGAATTTGTGAAGAATCTTGTCAGGAAGTGAGCTTTCCTAGGTCTAGTTTACCTGGGAGAATGAAACAGCTGCCTATCCCACCTGGTGGCCGTGACTCCAGAAGAGGATTTCAGGGTCTTAATCTGAAGTGTGGGCCTAGCAAACATGACTCTTTACAAAAAGGATGTTTTGCAGTGTGATTATGGTAATTCTCTGTCTAGCAGGGACACTAAAAATGGTTATGTCTACGTTATTGAGTAAAACAAATGCTAAGTGAATAGAGTTCACTTTGTAGTTTTATGTTTTTACACTTCTACCAAGCCAGATCTGAAACGAGCAGTATACAACCACTTTTAGTTCGTGGCAGTCATGTTTTCAGCAGTCAAAATCTCTAGTCTGTTTAGAATATGAAATGTCAGTCTTGTGTTTCGTAGACTTTTTTTTTTCTTAAAACCAATAGTTTCTATAGCATCTACTTTGAACCTTTGATGAAATTTTCACAACTATTTTTCAGCAACCTACGTGTGTTTGTTTTTCACAAGTAAACATTAAGACCCCCCTCTCTGGTACTTTTTCCTGCTGATTTGTAGCACAGAGATTTGAAGAGATCAGTATCTGTCATTGTAAAATATAACTTTATTAAATTTGCAATATGTCTTTATATAAATTATAATCCCTTCAATGTTTTTTGTTAATTTAATTACCTGAATATTTATTGTTTAAATAAGGAGGCAGCTGTCTAAGAAGTTTTTGTTAATATTACTTTGTAAATGGTGTAATGTAATTTATTTTAAATTATGTACATTTCTTTTTTAATGCACAAAATGTCTATGTACAATTAACTACAGATTTGAAAATAATGTCACTAAGCTTTATTCAGTTAACACAGATGGCATGTGAAGATGTAATATGCTTTTTTACATTTTCATATGGGTTATTTGTAAATAACTATGTTGCTGACAAACATAAACATGGAGATCATTTTCATTCTACTCAAGTGTACTTTTTTAATTTGCATCATTTGCTGCTCATAGGTGGGTAAAAATATCTATTTCAGTGAATANTTTTTTTTTTTTTTTTTTTTTTTCTCTTTTGCTTTTTTCTGTTTTTTTTTTTTTTTTTTTTTAGTAACAACTCTAGTAGGTCAAGTTCAAGAGATGCCAACCTTAACTTTTAAAACCTGCTGAGGCCACCACATTCATCACTGTCGACAAATGACCTCTTGGTTTCAGGTCAGTTAAGAGAGTACCAGCAGAGGACAGTAAGACACTCTCAAATAGAGTACGACACTAACTGTCCCCACAGTCAGAAGACAAGTCCTTCGCTGTCTCTTCTCCATATGCCTACCAATAAAAGACCAAACCTATAAAACAAGGTAGGAAGTCACACATTAACAAATTAAGATTCGCACATTCTCAAAATCAGAAAGGGATGCACAAATGACTGCCAGTGTAGTTTGGAATTAAAACATTTTCTGATATGGCTGTTTGCAGCAATATAATTAAGAAGGGAGTCCTTTAAATTTCATATATGAACCCATGAAAACATGCAGCTACCCTCAAATGCTTGATGGAAAAATGATTCTCAGTCTCCTTATATTTCCATATTGTTCATGACAACTGAATCTAAGTAAAAAATGTTTGTATCTATCACCCAGATAACTACTTATATGTATCTAGATATGCAGTGTCACATTACCCCAGTTTTTATGTTGTAACTCCAGGTTATGTCCTGCAAACACAAATATGAACATGACTGGTCTACATTCCGTAAGTACCTAGTGATTTCTGTCATTAAACTCTGAACATACTCCAAAGAAAAGCCAACACACACTTCAATGAACAGTTGACATCAGTGTCCATTACTCTCCAAAGATGGTAGATAACATAGAAAATGTTTCAATGCAGTTATGCTTTCTATTATTGCAGGGTTTTTTTCTTCCTCCTTCATCCCTCCCTCCCCCCTCCCTCCTTTCTTCCTCCCTCCTCCCTTCCTCTTTCCTCCCTTTTATTTCCACATGACCTTCCCTTCCCCTTACTACCTTACTTGATAGCATCTCCCTGCCAAGGCAGCCCATGCCATGTTTTTCTTCTTGATCATGTAATCTTCCAAATAGGATGGAGACAGGGCAAAGAGGGAAAGAGAAAACTGGGCTGAATTTAGTTGATACAATAGAAAATAGTTTCCTTTTTTTGCGTATTACTCTTTTCAAACAAGTAAAATAGCCTTTGCCCCCTCCCAAACTTCGTCAACACCTAAGGTAAATCCTACAATTTTTTGGTCACAATTTGAGTTATTAAAAATACCAATTCCATAGAAAATATGAAAGATTCCAACAAAATATTATTACAATAAATGAAGTCAGTAAAGTTACAGGATACAAAAACCCACAAAAATCAGTTGTGTTTCTATATACAAAAGAGAAAATAAGAAAACAATTCCCTTTACAATTTCAAAACCAAGAATATCTAAAAATAAACCAAGCAAAAATATTCTGAAAACCAAAAAACAGTAAAAAATTGAAGACACAAAAAATTGAATAGGAAGATATTCAATGCTCATGGCCTAGAAGAACACATATAGGTAAAATGCCCATACCACCCAAAGAAATTTACAGATTGAATACAATCTCTATCAAAATACCATCAACATTTTCACAGAATTTGAATAATACTAAAATTTGTATGGAACCACAAAAAAATAACCCAAGCCAATCTTGAAAAAGAATAAAGTTAGAGAGCTTACAGTCCCAGATTTCAAGATACACTACAAAATTGTGGTCATCGAAATAATACGGTACTGGCATAAAAACAAACCCATACATCAATGAAACAGAGTAGAAAGCCCAGAAAAAAAGCCACACTTATCAGACCATTGACCTAGGACAAAGGAACCAAGACGATACAATGGGGGAAAGCTCGTCTCTTCAATACATGGTATGAGGGAAACTGGACAGCTACATGCAAAAGAACACAACTAGACCACTTCTTTATACCATACACAAAAATAAACTCAAAATGGATTAAAGACCTAAATGTGAGACCTGTAACCATGAGAATCCTAAAACATAGGTAGTAATTGTCCTGACATCAGCCTTCATACTATTTTTCTAGATAGGTCTCCTGAGGCAAGGTAAACAAAAGTAAAACTTAACTTTTGAGACTATAACAAAATAAAAAGCTTTGCCGCATAGAAGGAAATTGTCAACAAAACCAGACAACCTATTGAATGGGTGAAGATATTTGCAAATGTTATATTCAGTAAGACTTTAATATTGTAAATATGTAAATAATGTACAACACCAAATAATAATGATCTGATTAAAATGTGCAAAAGACATGAATAGACATTTTTCCAAAGAAGACATCTAGATGGCTAACAGACACATGAAAATATCCCCAACACAACTAATCATCAGGAAAATGCAAATCAAAACTGCAATGAGATATCACCTTATACAGGTCAGAATGGCTAGACTCTAAAGTGTTGGTGAGAAGGGAAAAAAAGAAACCTGCATGCACTGTTGGTGGGAATATAAATTGGTGCAGTCACTGTCATCAACCTTAGAGATTCCTCAAAAATTAAAAATAGAA
Source organism: Crocuta crocuta (assembly GCF_008692635.1). Lineage (NCBI taxonomy): Eukaryota > Metazoa > Chordata > Mammalia > Carnivora > Hyaenidae > Crocuta > Crocuta crocuta. Next base: position 663,337 of record NW_027528370.1, on the reverse strand, counting down.
GTACGAGAGGTGTTTGGTGGCTCAGTTGGTTAAGTGCCAAACTCTTGAGTCTTGATTTCAGCTGAGATCATGATCTCACAGTTTGTGAGATCAAGCCCTGCACTGGACTCTACACTGACAGTCCAGAGCCTGCTTGGGATTCTCTCCCTCTCTCTCTGCCCTCCCCTACTCTTGCATACATGCGTGTGCTCTTTCTCTCTCGAAATAAATAAACGTTTTTAAGAAATAGAAATACCATACAACCCGGTAATTCCAATACTAGATATTTACCCAGAGAAAAACCACTAATTCAAGATATATGCACCCCTATGTTTCTTGCAGCATTATTTATAATAGCCAAGATATGGAAGCCCCCCCGTCTATCAATAGATAAATGGATAAAGAAACTATGGTGTGTGTGTGTAGTTATATATACATATATATTTATATAAATATACATATATATAAATATACATAAATACACATATATATAAATATATAATATAGTCATAGAAAAGAAGGACGTTGTGCCATTTACATCGATAGGGATGGACCTAAAGAGCATAAAGCTAAGTGAAACAAGACAAATCCAGTATGATTTCGCTTATATGTGAACTCTAAAAAAACAACAAATTAGAAACAGACAAAGCAATACATACAGAGAACCAATTGGTGGTTGCCAGAAATAGGAGAGAGAAGATGGGCAGAATGGGTGAAGGGAAGTGGGAGATGTGTTCTTCCAGTTATGGAATGAGTAAGTCTGAATAAGTCAGTGGGATAAAAGGTACAATATCATTGACTAGATTTCCTACGCTGTAACAGTGCTCTGTGGGGAGAGATGGTAGCTACACTTGTGGTGAACACAGCGTATGTATCGGCCTGTCAAATCGCGGTTTTGCTCCTTTCCTGGAAAGGGGACCAGCACATAGTAAGAATAATGAATTCTTGTTGGATGAAGAAATTAAAATAATTAGTGAACTTCAAGGTTTATAGGCAAAGAGTGGTTAAGATTACGTAGCAAATCAATTACAAGGAGGCCAGCAGAGTTAAGAAACCAAAGATTCATCTAAAGCTGCAAATTGTCAGTATTCTATCATGAATACATTTCATATTCATTTAACTTTCCAAAAGTTTGTTAACCTACACTCTTCAGAAGTCACAATGTTGATATGGACAGAACCATAACAGAGTAGTGGAAAAAATAAAAACAGTAGTGACTAATTCTCACATCACAAGGGAGTGACAGCTGAGAACATACCAGTTATAAGAGAGAACTGGTAATATTGGAAAATGAGGAAGGGAAGCTGATTAAGAACAGAACAATTGCAAGTTTCTAGAAAGCCCTTGTTTTGGGATAGAAAAGCAACCTGGCTATCCCATTTAGTCCTAAATTATTTTATGGTATCAATAACAACCAAGTGAAATGCCATTGCTTTAAAGCAGAAATGTAACAGAATAGAGTAACAATTCAGAGTGCTTCCCAAATCCCCATAACTCACTTTGTAACAATAGAGAGAGACTGTCAACAACCAAGCAAATACATTAGTACATCATTTCAAATTCATTCCCTATAGATTATAGGCCAACATGGTTGACAAGTAGGGCGATCCATTTTCCCCCATTTGTCAAACAAATAAGGGCTGAAGCCAAAGGACTTTGAATCCCAAGAGTGTGGGAGGAAAAGAGACTCAGTCTACCAAGGAGAAACCGGGACAACCTGACAGGCCATAGGTGGGTGACTGTAAACTGCGGGAGATAAAACAGGCTGCATAGACACAGAAGGGAGGGATCTACTTCTGCGGAGAGACAAAGGGAAGAGAAAGAGTGGTTGGGGAAGTGTAGGACTGTATCTGAACAAGAGGAAAACCTCAGACTGGCACAGATAAAGATCCAATCTCTAACTCCAGGGCTTTCTTCAGACTGGGGCTGGCTGCCGTGTTCGCACACCTGGGGAGGAGAGGAGCCACCTCCGGGTTTGGGGATAGGTCAGGGCTGCAGTCCACAACGGTAGAAACAGGTCCCCTCCCCTGAAATGCCACAGTGTGGGACAACACCAGATGGGAACACATAGTGGGCAGTATAGAGAAGCACTTGTCTAGTACCAGGGCACACATAGCGGGAGTTTAAATCCCAGCCAAGGACCGGGACACGGGAGTCAGCAGAGTGAGACAGGCCACCTCATCTGCACCTGCAGCACAGTAAGGATGTGTGGTGGAGAAGAGACTGGGAGGGTCGCCATTTGTTCTTCCCACCACCACCAAGGTGGGGCCTCAGGATTGGTCCACACAGCCCACGGTGGAGGTGGAAGCAGCCTACACCAAACCATGCCCCTCCTCACTGGGTAACTTATCTACTGGAGCCGGATAGAAGCTGTAGAACCACACAGACCCTTCCCAGACCAGCTCTGCTGCATTACCTAGATTAATTCTAGAACAATTCTTGTTATTTACAAATATTCTCCCTTTCTTTTCTCCTGATCCCTCTCTTCCTCTAGGCTGGTTACTCTGGTGATTGGATTAAATATGTCTGTTTAAACAAACCATTCTCTTGATACATGTTCTATACCTCTTTCTTTACTTTCCCTCTCTCTGGAATAATCAAGCCATATAGTTTCTGTATCTGGGTAACTTTATCTTCGTTTCTTCCCCCACCATGCCCTCACCACCACCTCCTTCCTTATTTTCCTTTCTCTCTCTGTATTAAGCCTTTTAGTCTCTGTCCCTGGTCAATAATTTTTCCCCCCTTCCCCTGTCATTTCTTTTTGTATATCCTCTTCCATCAGCAACACTTCCACGCTGTTCTTGTAGCTGGGGTTTCTGGTTTTGTGCTTTTGGATTATTTGCTGTTTTTTGTTTTTGTTTGTTTTTTTGTTTATCTGTTTGTGTGTTTGCGGGTTTTTGTTTTCTGTTTGTTTTCCTTTCCAGGGCTACTTTAAGGAACTAATGAAAGCACACCTGGTGGAGGGTCCAAAACTTCACTATGAGTAGGGAAATAAAATAACAAAGTCAAAACAAGAGAGAGCAAGTAACACTCTGCAAAAAACAACTCCTGATGGGCCAGGCCTTAGTGTATGGCCCCCCTCCCCCCTTTAATATAGCAGTGTCCACAGGTGTGGAGCACATAACAAGCTTTTAAAACTCCTAAGGTACAGAAACCTAACCAAAATGATGAAATGGAAGAATGCTCCTCAAAAGAAATTCCAGGAAGAAGCGACGGTTAAAGAATTAATCAAAACAGATATAAGCAACATAACTGAACAAGAATTTAGAGTCTCATAAAATTAATATCTGGGCTTGAAAAACACATAGAAGACAGCAGAGACTCCATTGCTGAAGAGATCAAGAAACTAAAAAAGTAGTCATGATGAATTTAAAAAATGTTATAAATGAGGTGCAAAATAAAATAGAGGCAGCCACAGCGCAGACTGAAGAGGCAGAGGGGAGAACAGATGAATTAGAAGATAAAATTCTGGAAAAAGAGGAAGCTGAGAAAAAGATTTTTAAAAAAAATCCAGGATCACAAGGGGAAAATTCGAGAACTAAGTTACTCAATCAAATGGAACAGTATCTGTATCATAGGAATTTCACAAGAAGAGAGAGAGAGAGCAAGAGAGAAAAAGGGGCTGAAGGTATACTTGAACAAATCATAGCTGAGAACTTCCCAAACCTGAGGAAGAAAACAGACATTGAAATCCAAGAGGCACAGATAACTCCCTTCAGACATAATGTGAATCGATCTTCTGCTCGACTACCATAGTGAAACTGGCAAGATACAAGGATAAAGAGAATTCTGAAAGCAGCTAGGCATAAATAGGCCTTATACAAAGGTAGACACGTAAGGGTAGCAGACCTATCTACTGAAACTTGGGAGACCGGACAAGAATGGCAGGAAATCTTCAATGTGATCAACAGGAAAAATATGTAGCCAAGAATCCTTTATCCAGGAAGCCTGTCATTCAGAACAGTAGGAGAGGTAAAGGTTTTCCCAAACAGACAAAAACTGAAGGAATTCATTCACCATTAAACCAGCCCTACAAGAGATCCTAAGGGGGACTCTATGAGGAAAATGTTCCAAGGAACATAAGGTAGCAGAGACATCAATACAAGCATGAAATCTACAGATAACACAATGACTCTAAACCCATATTTTTCAATAACAACACTGAACGTAAATGGACTAAATGCTCCAATCAAAAGATGGAGCAGAATGGATTAAGAAACAAACAAACCAAAAAACAACAACAACAACAACAAACAAAAACAAAATAAACCAAGACCCATCTATTTGCTGTCTAGAAATTCATTTTAGTCCTGAGGACACCTGCAGATTGAAAGTGAAGGGATGGAGAACTATCCATCTTACTACTGGAAGTCAAAAGAAAGCTGGAGTATCCATACTTATATCAGACAAACTGGACTTTAAAGTAAAGGCAGTAACAAGAGACGAAGAAGGGGATTATATAATAATTACATGGTCTATCCATCAGGAAGGAGTAATAATTACAAAAGTCTACACACCGAATTCAAGAGCACCCAAATATATAAAACAGTCACAAACATAAGTAATCTTATTGTTAAGAATGTGCTAATACTCCACTTACAGAAATGGATAAGTCAACTAGACAGAGAATCACTAAATAAACAATGGCCCTCAACGACACATTGGACCAGACAGATTTGACAGATATATTTACAACTCTACATCCCAAAGCAGTGGGATTTACTTTCATCTCGAGTGCACATGGTGAATACTCCAAGACAGATCACATACTGGGTCACAAAGCAGCCCTCAATAAATATAAAAGAATTGATCTCATACCATGCACACTTTTAGATCACAATGCTATGAAACTTGAAATCAACCACAGGAAAAAGACTAGAAAACCTCCAAAAGCATGGAAGTTAAAGAACACCCTACTAGAGAATGAATGGGTCAACTAGGCAATTAGAGAAGCAATTAAAAAATATATGGAAACAAATGAAAATACAACAATCCATACTCTATGGGATGCAGCAAAGGCAGTTTTAAGAGGAAAATATAACGCAATCCAGGCCTCTCTCAAGAAACAAGAAAAATCCCAAATACTAAAATCTAACACCACACCGAAAGGAACTAGAAGCAGAACAGCTAAGATGCCCCAAACCCAGCAGAAGAGAAATAACAAAGATCAGAGCAGAAATAAACAATATAGAATCCCAAAAAAGAAAACAGTTGAACAGATCAATGAATCCAAGAGTTGGTTTTTTGAAAAAATAAAATTGACAAGCTTCTAGCCAGCCTTCTCAAGAAGAAAAGAGAGAGTACTCACACAGACAAAATCATGAATGAAAATGTTATTACAACCAATCCCTCAGAAATACAAGCAATTATCAGGGAATATTATGCACAATTATATGCCAACAAGATAGGTAACCTAGAAGAAGTGGACAAATTCCTCAACACCCACACACTACCAAAACTCAAACGGGAAGAACTAGAAAATCTGAACAGACCCCTAACTAGTGGAGAAATTGAATCAGTTATCAAAAATCTCCCAACAAGTGAGAGTCCTGGACCAGATGGCTTTCCTGGGGAATTCTACCAGATATTTAAATCAGAGTTAATACCCATTCTTCTCAAGCTATTCCAAAAAAATAGAAATGGAAAGCAAACTTCCAGACTCCTTCCATAAAGCCAGCACAACTTTGATTCCCAAACCAGACAGAGAACCAGCAAAATAAGAGAACTAGAGGCCTATATCCCTGAGAATATGGATGCAAAAACTCTCAACAAGATACCAGCAAATTGAATTCAACAGCATATAAGAATTATTCACCATGATCAAGTGGGATTCATTCCTGGGTTGCAGGGCTGGTTCAATATTCGCAAATCAATCAGTGGGATACATCACATTAACAAAAGAAACGATAATATATGATACGGTCAATAGATGCAGAAAAAGCATTTGACAAAATACAGCATCCCCTTTTTTTAATTTTTTAAATGTTTTTATTTATTTCTGAGAGAGAGAGCAAGCATGAGCAGGGGAGGGTCAGAGAGAGAGGGAGATACAGAATCTGAAGGAGCCTCCAGGCTCTGAGCTAGCTGTCAGCACAAAGCCCGACATTGGGCTTGAACCCACGAACCACGAGATCATGACCTGAGCCGAAGTCAGACGCTTAACTGACTGGGCCACCCAGGTGTCCCCAGCATCCCTTCTTAATAAAGACCCTCGAGAAAGTCAGGGTAGAAGGAACATACTTAAACATCATAAAAGCCATTTATGAAAAGCCCACAGCTAATATCATCCTCAATGAGGAAAAACTGAGAGCTTTCCCCTGGAGATCAGGAACACGAAAGGGATGTCCACTCTCACCACTGTTGTTTAACATAGTGCTGGAAGTCCTAGCATCAGCAATCAGACAACAAAATGAAAAAAAGGCATCAGAATTGATCAAGATGAAGTCAAACTTACACTTTTCATAGACGACATGATACTCTACATGGAAACTACAATGGACTTCACCCAAAGTCTGCTAGAACTGATACATGAATTCAGCAAGGTGTAGGGTACAAAATCAATGTACAGAAATCGGTTGCATTTTTATACACCTATAATGAAGCAAAAGAAAGAGAAATCAAGAAACTGATCCCATTCTCGCACAAAAACCCATAAAATACCTAGGAATAAACCTAACCGAAGATGTCAAAGATCTGTATGATGAAAACTATGGAAACCTTATGAAGGAAATTGAAGAAAATACAGAGAAATGGAAAAACATTCCATGCTCATGGACCAGAAGAATAAATATTGTTAAAATGTCATTACTACCCAAAGCAATCTACACATTCAATGCAATCCCAGTCAAAATTGCACCAGCATTCTTCTCAAAGCTAGAACAAACAACCCTAAAATTTGTATGGAACCACAAAAGACCCCAAATAGCAAAAGTGATATTGAAGAAAACCAGAACGGGAGGCATCACAATCCCAGACTTTAGCCTCTACTACAAAGCTGTAATCATCGAAACAGTAATGTACTGGCACAAAAACAGACACATAGACCAATGGAATAGGATAGAGAACTCAGAATTGGACCCACAAATGTATGACCAAGTAATCTTTGACAAAGCAGGAAAAAGTATCCAATGGAAAAAAATACAGCCTCTTTAACAAATGGTGCTGGGGGAACTGGACAGCAACATGCAGAAGAATGAAACTAGACCACTGTCTTACACCATATACAAAAATAAACTCAAAATGGGTGAAGGATCTGAATGTGAGACAGGAAACCATTAAAACTGTAGAAAAGAAAGCAGCAAACAACCTCTTTGACCTCAGCTATGACAATTTCTTACTTGACACATCTCCAAAGCCAAGGGAATCAAAAATAAAAATAAACTATTGGGTCCTCATCAAGATAAAAAGCTTCTGCACTGCAAAGGAAACAATCAATAAAACTTATAGGAAACCAACAGAATGGGAAAAGGTAGTTGCAAATGGCATACTGGGTAAAGGCTATTATCCAAAATCTACAAGGAACTCCGCAAACTCCACACCTGAAAAACAAATAATCCTGTGAAGAAATGGGCAGAACACATGAACACTTTTCCAAAGAAGACATCCAAATGGCCAAGAGACACATGAAACGATGCTCAACATCACTCATCATCAAGGAAATACAAATCAAAATCACACTGAGATACCACCTCATGCCTGTCAGAGTGGCTAAAATGAACAAATCAGGAGACTCTAGATGTTGGCGAGTATGTGGAGAAACGGGAACCCTCCTACACTGTCGGTGGGAATGAAAACAGTGTGGAGGTTCCTCGAAGAATTAACAGTAGAACTCCCCTATGACTCAGCAGTAGTACTGCTAGGAATTTACCCAAGGGATACAGGAGTGCTGATGCATAGGGGCACATGTACTCCAATGTTTACAGCAGCACTTTCAACAATAGCCCAATCACAGGAAGAGTGTAAATGTCTATCAACTGACCAATGGATTAAGAAGATGTGGTTCATCTATACAATGGAATACTACATGGCAAAGAGGAAGAATAAAATCTGGCCATTTGTAGCAACATGGATGGAACTGGAGGGTATTATGCTAAGTGAAATAAGTCAGGCAAAGAAAGACAGGTACCATAGGTTTTCACTCATGTGGATCTTGACACACTTAGCAGAAGACCATGGGGGAGGGGAGGGGAGGAAAAAAAGTTACAGAGAGGGAAGGAGGCAAACCATAAGAGATTCTTAAATATGGAGAACTGAGGGTGAATGGGGGATGGGAGAGAGGGGAAAATGGGTGATGGGCTTTGAGGAAGGCACTTGTTGGGATGAGCACTGGGTATTGTATAGAAACCAATTTGACAGTAAATTATGTTTTAAAAAAGAACATAAAAGAAACAAATTCATTCCCTATAGTAAATAATGCTTTGACTTCCTAGAAAAGTAAAATGAATTTCATAATCAGTGTCAACCAGGACATCGAGAAAGGAACACAGAGGAGAAAGTCAACACCTTACAGAAAGGCGTAGCTGATGGTGCAGTCTTTCATAAACACAGTGACTGGGGTGAAGACCCTGTCAAACCACATGCCCAGGGACCCTCCTGCTGCTGGTCTGACAGCTGATATATAGCCATACTCTTGCAAAATTTATCTTTATAAATTTTTTTAATGTTTTATTTATTTCTGAGAGAGACAGACAAGACAGACAGACAAGACAGACAGACAAGACAGCGTGAGCAGGGGAGGGTCAGAGAGAGAGGGAGATACAGAATCCAAAACAGGCTCCAGGCTCTGAGCTGGCTGTCAGCACAGAGCCCGATGCAGGGCTTGAACCCACAAAACGTGAGATCATGACCTGAGCCAAAGTCGGACGCTCAACCGACTGAGCCACCCAGGCACCCCACAAATTTATCTTATAAAAGGTTCACTCACTTCTATTTGTCAGCTGGGGATTTTTTTTTTATGTTTATCACCTTTTACTATCTTTGCCAAAGGGCTACTAGCCTTTTCTTTTGGTGGAACTATCTTGCTACCTATGGGGAAAGTTATTTATAAAGATACATCAAGTATCCTGGCCATAGAAGGAGTCAGGGTATACAGAATTTTGACTGGACATTGTATAAAAGACACAACTTGTAAGAATTAATTTTTAAAAAATTTTTAATGTTACTTTTTTTTTTTTTTGAGAGAGGGGGTAAGAGGGAGAAAGGACGCAGGCAGGGGAGGGGCAGAGAGAGTGAGACACAGAATCCAAAGCAGGCTCCAGGCTTCAAGCTGTCAGCACAGAGCCTGAAAGGGGACTCAAACCCACCAAACCTGAGATCATGACCTGAGCCAAAGTCAGATGATTAACTAAGCCACCCAGTCGCCCCACAAGAATTTTTGTATGCTTATGCTCTTTTTATTATCTCTATAAGAAACAATCCATGGGAAAACCAAATTAAAATGTCTCTTATAATAAAGTGAAGAATTATAAACTGATGCCATGTCTGGTAGTTATGATATAATTCACATTGCACAGGATTATGACAATGTTTGATCAGTAATAAAAAACTAAAGAGGATTCTGAAGGGCACCTGGGTGGCTCAGTTGGTTGTGCATTGGACTCCTGACTTTGGCTCATGTCATAGGATTGTTGAATCAAGTCCCTTGTCTGGCGCTGGCTGAGCGTGGAGGTTGCTTAGGATTCTCTCTCTCTGCACCTCTGCCCTTCTCCCTCACTTGCTCTCTAAAATAAAGTTAAGAATAAATAAAGAGGAATTTGATACAATTCCTTTCAGAATTTCCCCATACTGGCTTTTAAAAATCACCAATCGCTGGCCAGAAACATTTAAATATAATTATGGGTCCATAATCAAAGCAGATGTGGCAATAAATTGGTACGTTATCTCCCTTTAGACTATAATGCCATGCCTTGGCACAGTCCTTTGGATATATATAGTAGTAAGAGCAGTTCCTACCACTGATAAGGAGTAGTTCCTGCATATTTTACAGAATCTGTTTTACCACAAGATCGATTTTACTGAGGAAGGACCAAAATCCTCAGTTAAACAGAGGTTTAATTAAAAACAAACATATCCTTCCACCTAGTATCTGTACTTCTGAGAACTGATCCTAAAGTCTAGAGAGAGAGTTGATAGAGGAAGACAGAGGATGAGGTGTGGTGCATGTGAGAGAAGACAGATAATGGATATAATGCACATGTAGAATGATATAAGGTTATTTATCACATTTGTAGTTACAAACACATGGAAGGAAAAACAAAGGATATAAATAATGAAAGTGTAAGTAATGGTGTCCACAACACAAGACGCTATGCAGTCATATGGATTCTCTTTTTTTAAACTGTTTCTTCATTTATTTTTGAGAGAAAGAAAGACAAAGAGATAGAGATTGAGCACATGCAAGAGCATGAGCAGGGGTGGGGAGAGAGAATCCTAAGCAGTTCAGAGCCCTGTGCGAGGCTTAAACTCATGAACTGTGAGATCATGAACTGAGCCAAAATAAAGAGATGGATGCTTAACCAACTGAGCCACCAGGGCACCTCTATATGATTTTCTTATTGCTATCTTTAATTTTTCAGAACTCAGGACTGGCAAAAATTAGTGAGATATCACAGCACACACACATATTCACAAAATGTTTCTTAATTATGCTTTAAAAATAGTCTTCCAGCCATTTATTTTTATTTTTAATTTTTTTTAATGTTTTATTTATTTCTGAGAGAGAGAGAGACAGCATGAGCAGGGGAGGGCCACTGATAGAGGGGACACAGAATCTGAAGCAGGCTCCAGGCTCTGAGCTAGTTGTCAGCACAGAGCCCGATGTGGGGCTCGAACCCACAAACTGTGAGATCATGACCTGAGCCGAAGTTGGACGCTCAACCGACTGAGCCACCCGGGTGCCCGGCCATTTATTTTAAATGTTACAAATGATGGAAAATTGAGAGTCAAAATTTTTGAGTACTATATGAATTCCTCCTAATCATTCATTTGTAAAGCCAACTTAAAAAGGAATTGCAGACAAACCAAAAAGACTCTCCTCTAAAGAGAGCAGCTGGTTACCAGAGAAGAGGTGAGTGGGGGTGATGGGTGAAATAGGCAAAGGCATCTAAGAGTACACTTTTCATGATGAGCATGGAGTAAAGAATTGTTGAATCACTATATTGTACACCTGAAAATCATAATATATGGTAAGTATACTTAATATTTTAAACGGATATGGCACAAAAATAGACACATAGACCAATGGAATCGAATTGAAAACTCNATCATGAGCCCTTCAGTATAAGAAGAAAAAAAAAATGACCAGCTAAATACTGGTCATTTGGAATGAATCTTTTTTCCTGCCTAAAAATCCTTTCCCTCCAAAATTTAAAAAACATAATAAAAAATAAAAGACAAAAAACTTTGAAACCCTTTGGCTCATTGTCGCTAATGTAAAACTGAACTTTGGAAGTGCCAAAGTAATAACAAAAAAGAATTATCTTGTGTTTTAGCTATTGCCTGAAGTGAAGTTTAATGAACTGAAAAGGAAGGTTTCTGCAACATTAGAGAGAGCAGCTGGAAAAAGCAGCCCCATTTCTGTCTGTAGTGGTCGGTGCTTACCAGATAATGAGCAAACCGTGTGCAGCTCATCTGGCCTCCGAAAAACATCAAACCAACTAAGAAGCACAGAGAACTGATCATTGTCTTTCTGATTAGATATTCAGCCTCAATTGTTGAAGCTAATAAAGTAGATAGGGAGAAAAATGTCTATCAGAGGCCTCTAGGTAAAAATATTGGAACAAATGTTTATCTAATTGGATTATCACTATATATCTTCTGAAACACTCTATTAGAAGGTTGTGAGTAATAAAAACAAAAACCACATGAGAAGCTTTTATCTTCCACCCTGAGCTAGTTAGAGGAATTTGAAAATACTGGGAGCTAAACATCAATGGTCAGTCCAAAGGCAGGTGTAATGAGAGTATTGCTTCACCAAATGAGAAGACTTAGTTCTAACATTCTCCAATTGCTTCCCTAATATGATAACTGCTGGCGAACTATATTTATATTACATCATAGAGGAAATTCAAACAAAGCTGATAGTCTGATAAGGCCAGTTGGTTAGTGAGCAGTCCAAAATCTCTCAAACATTATGAGAGGTGATGTAAGTATTCTCCAAACACTTTACCAATTCGGTGATAATTATGGAGAACACTACGTGCTGGGCACCATTCTCGGTTCTGAATGATAGGAAGTGAGCAAAAAAAAAAAAAAAAAAAAGGAAAAGAAAAAAAAACTTGCTTTCATTGATTATACATTCAAATAAGGGGAAAGATAATTAAAAAAACTAAGGAAATAGAATATACTGGTTGGTGAAAATCGCCTTGGAGAAAATAAAGTAAAATACAGGTGACAAGTAATGCCAAAGCACTGAAGGAGAGGCCTGTATGCTAAGAATATTATCTTGGATTCCTGGACCCAATCCCAGGGGTGGATCTGGGAAAGATTCACCATGGCAACAATCAATGCTCTAGATACCAGCTGGGTGTCCTACAATTCAACTCAGTTCTGACCCTCTCTACCCAGAGGTAACAATAGGTTCTACGGCTTAAGGATTCAGTCCTGCAATAATACCCATCCCCCATGGTCACAGCCCATGTTGTTACCTGAGCTGCTGACCAACTAGCTACAAATTGAAGGTTCCAAAGTGTCCTTCCTTAGACTTCAGATGCCAGTCCCAAATCCACGCTATGATCTTTACTTCTAACCAGACGGGCTATGAATCAAAGAGCCCACAACCCCACACCTTGGTATCTATTAATTTTCTAGAGCAGCTCAAAGAAACCAGAGAAACACTTTACTTACTAAATTACCAATGTATTATAAAAGGATAAAACTCACGAATAGCTGAGTTGTATAGGGCAAGGTGTGGGGAAAGGGTACAGAACTTCCATGCCCTTTCCAGGGGATCAAGCTCCAGCACATCCGTGAGATCATCACCCCAGAAGCTTTCCTAAATCCCTTCTTTTGCATTTTTATGAGGGCTTTTTACATAGGCATGATTGATTAAACCGTTGACCATTGAGGATCGAACTCAAGCTCCAGGCCCTCCCCCACCTGCCCAGAATCAGGGGGTGGGACCAAGCACATGATTGGTTCTCCTGGAAAACAACACTCACTCTTAGGTGGAGTCCAAGGCTCCCTTTATTAACATAATGAAAGACACCTTTGTTACTCTCCATCACAGGAAATTCCACGGCCTTTAGGAGCTGTGAGCCAGGAAACTTGGACTAAGACCAAATAAATATTTACTATAAATCACAGTATCACAATCTACTTTGAAAAGTTGAACCTTGAAAGAAATAGAAAGGGGTCTCTTTCTTGCAGCCTGCCCACCAGGAGAAAGGACATAGCAATTCTTGGGGAAAAGTTCTTTAACATTTTTTTTTATAGCAAGTTATCCACTATCAAATGGAGTTCACTTTTCTACTTTCAAGATTCTAGAGATATTTGGCTTTTCTTTTCTTTTTTTGCATTTGGTTTAACGAAGTTTATTCAACTTCTGTTTCTAAAAAGGTCATTACCAAGACTGTCTTTAAATCAGCCTATTAATTAAATTGGCCTCTTGACACCAAAATTGTAACCAAATATTGCTTGTACAAACAGCAAGATTATAACCAAATACAAATCTATATTTCCAATATTGCAGAAAAAATTTTTAACATTTTTGTCGACCAATTTATGACGGCACATTTTGATGTCTTGAGGCTATTTATCCTCTGTGTGATTTACTCTGTTCTTTTCATAGCCAGTATCTAAGCTGGGGGAGCTGAATTCAGCTGTGGTGAACCCCACATTACATAGTGGGCTAATATTTGCAGAATTCCTGACATGAAATAGCCATTCAGTCAAGGTTGATTTCCTTTCTTACTTTTTCATTCCCTCTGCTCAGAGCTACCATACCTGTCAAATGGTTTTAGGGTAAGATTTGTTCCCTACACCAGGGTCTTATCCTCACTCTCTGCTCATGACTTTTCACAATTTCAGATTGAAGTATTGCCTTTATGTTTTTAACAGAAATTTGTTCTTTCAATATATTCCCTTAATCACAGAATGATTTGCTGTATCTGCGTGGCTGACCCAGAAGGTTGTTCTTTATTGAAACTGACTGTTTGTTCCTATTGGATGGGTGGGGATTGTATCTGTGTGGGGATGAAACAGGTGTGGGTGTTTTGTTCTAATCCCTTCAACTCAAAGAACCAACTTCATGGCCTAGATCAAGCTGAGAATAGATCCCTCCCCACTGGGCAAAGACCTCGCTACCAGGACACTTTCTCTCTGGCATCATTAAAGCCCACCCCTGACAGAAGCCCAGGGTTGTTCATTTTCCACCTCATGCCCCCTATGGTGTGTGTAGGCTAACTATCACGTTTAATCACTGCAGGAAATCTGACACACAGGGACAAGATCTTTATTTTGTAGAAGGAAAAGCAGAGTCTCAAAGAGATTATCCCAGTTTATTCAAGGTCATATGGCAAGTGAGTGAAGGAGGAAGCTCCCCACACCAGCTGACCTGTGCTCTCAGTGCACATTTCTGTATCTGCAATGCTTGGCATGTTGCCGTGGACGTTGCTATACAAGGTATGGGCTGTAGACCAGCTGCACCAGCATCTCCAGGAACCCATCAGCAATACACATGCTGAGTCACCACCCACGACATGAATCAGAATCTTCATTGACACTAAGATCCCCAGGTGACTTGTATGCACGTGGACATTTGAGAGACACAGAGACAGGGCTTAATATGCAGTTACTAGATAAAGTCGTAGAGAGTATGAAAGAACTTATGTAGGAAAGAAGAATGTAGGAAAGTTCAAGAAGTTTTGATAACAGTCACATAGGAGGCACAAGAGCAACCATTCTCTTAGCATTAACGATGAGACACCAGAGGGAACGGACAGAAGGCAATGTGCAAAGGACAGCAGAGAAATTCTCTGCCGTAAATGTCAGACTGAATGGACTCAGTGAGTACTAAATAGGACACAGGGGAAAACAACATCAATTCATACCTATAAATGGAAGACACAGTTCAGAACACTTAGGATAAGTGACAAAAACTGACAAAACTTCCAGAGAGAAGAAACAGATTTACCAGGGAATGAGACGCAGAGATAGAAGTTGCAAGGAAAAATGGAATAATAAAAAAAAAGTCTGAAGGAAAATATACCTGAACCTAGCATTTCATGCACAGTGAATCTATCATTCAAAGATGAGCAAAGAGCATGGATTCAGTTAGAATTCTTAGTGGCAGATGAAAGAATGGTCTCCCTCAAGTTCAAGCAGAACGAGACCGATTACAGGCTCTTTGGTAGCTCCCAGAACGTCTGGGAGGCCAGAGAACCAGGCCAGCGGGACACACAGCAGGAAGAAGGCAGCCAGAGGCTGGAACACAGACTTAGACCTTGGGGTGGAGCTGTGGCCAGGATCCCGGAGACACCGTTCCAAGTAATCCCTCACTCGTCCCACCACAGTGTCCTTTGAACGCTGGCTCCCACTCTGCTTTTAGGTTTACTTTTCAGCCCTGGAGCCCAAGAGGCTTGTGGCAGTCCTCCATTCAGGGCCACCTGCTGACAGTTGGACTGGGTGGCTGCCAGCAGGCGAATCACAATGTGAGCTGGCTTTCCGCGGTGGGAGACAACATGTTCCAGCACTACTTGGACGCACAAAGAGCTGTTATCCAGCGTGCGAGTCTCTCAAGGAGCCCGGGAAAGCCCGCAGATGCCAGGTGACTACAGGGTCAGGATTGGGCCATTTATCTATCAGCAGGCACAAGTGTCATCATTTTCTCAGCATTAAGGATAAGATTTTCTGAAGAATATCTCCTGCATTTAAAAAAAAAAAATGCAGGAAACAGATATGTGCAGAAAACTCAGTGGTAGGAACTGAGTCAAAATTCATAGCCTCTGGGTTTTGGTACTAACCTAAGGGGTTACTGGAAAATAACCAGTAGATTCCTTAGCCTCTTTATGTCAAATTACCTTTCAAGTGTTAAAGATTCTCTTTTCTTTCCATAATACGATTTCACTTGATCTTAGCCAAAAGGCCGAGAAGCGATCTATAATACGATTTCAACTGTAATAATTTTCTTAAATAAAAATAACTTTATATTTTAGGAATATATTAATAAAATACCTGAGCATTTGCATTTCCATAATGATTAGTGATGTCAAACATCTAATATACAAATTTTTAAAGCTTTTGATTTATATTGCCAATCTCTCTCCAGAAATATTTTCCCCACTAAAGCTTTTAACAATAGTGGCTTATTTGCCCTCTCCAGCATCCACAGCTAATATTTATTGTATAACTTTTGAACAGCGCCAATCACATACAAGGAAAATGTTGCTGTAAGCTCCTTTGATTGCGGTTATAAGGTGCTACTTTTCATCCGTATTACACATGGATTTAGTCAGCTTGGCACTAAAAATTGAAAGCTACATTTTCAAACAAAGAATTGATCTTTAGAAAGATTACCTGGGATGAAATATCTGATTTGATTCTTTTATATCTGCATTTTTTCTGCCTCTCCTACCCCTACACCCCTAATCCTAACCCTTCATCTCTAAGTCTCAAGTATTCCATGTGGCCTCCCATCTCCCCGCAGACTCCTTGATGATACTTTACTTACTGTACCCCTAGTTCCTTTCACTTTCCTTCTATTGACATAGTAAACAGCAATTATCCTTTTATAAATAAGAAAGGAGAGGAGAGCAGGAAGGCATAGTCTTCCTAAGTGAGGAAGCTCACATTGCTTGAATGATGGCTCAAGAATTCATGGACATGTTGTGCTGTACCCTTTCATCACAGTTAACACTTCCCATTCTCCATCCTATTAACTTTAAGGTGTTGTATCTAGTAGTCAGTCTTATATCCATAACATGCCCTTCAGTTAGGAGGTGGATGCAGCTGAGTAGGCTTCTGCTCATGCTTTGCCCTTGAATCCCGGACTGAGTGACTCTTGCTTTATCTGTGACTTTTTGACAATACAATTGATAGAAATAAGAAAAGAACTTCTAGTTTAGACCTTATCTGACAAAATGCCCTGTCTTTTGTGGAAACTGCTTGGGAGATTTACTTCTCACTGAACCTTGTACCCACCCTGACTTTTTGTGCTTTTCTAATCAAAACAAGGAAGTCATTTGGTTTCTTTCTCAGGAAATATAAAATAGATAACACATATATTCTACTGGAATACGTAGGAAGCCATATAGTGGTTCAGCCTTTAGGCATGCTTTAAGAAAATGCATATATGTGTGTGTGTGTGTGTGTCTATCCATGTATATGCACAAACAAACATTATCTATCTTTGGGGAGGGCATTTAAAGAATAATCACCATCCACCTTTCCAGAGTGAAGAAAAGGAACATATAGCTCATATAAGTGGAATCATGTGGTATTTGTCTTTCTATAATTGGCTCATTTCACTTGGCATGACTTCAGGGTTCATTAGGGTTGCTACATATTGCAAAATGCAAAAAATTCCTTTTATTAAAAGGCTAAATTCCATGGTATGTATGTATCACCTTTTCTTTATCCATTCATCAATCTAAGGACATTATTTGTTTCCACACTTGGCTGTTGTGAATGATGCTACAAATGGCCAACAAGTATGTAAAAAAAAAATTGCTCAATGTCACTATTAGGGAAACTCAAATCAAAATTATAATTAAATATCACCTCATATCTTTCATGATAATTAATATAGAAAATGAGGGGCAGCAGGTGTTGGTGAGGATGTGGATAAAGTGAAACATTTGCACATGCCTGTAGGAATGTAAAATGGTGCAACTACTAGAAAACAATATGGAATTTCCACAAAAAAGTTAAATATAGAACTACCTATGATCCTTCAATCCTACTTCTCTGCATGTATCCAAAAGAATTGAAACCAGGATCTCAAACACATAATAACACTCCCATGTTTATAGGTGCATCTTAAGATATGAAGAGATGAGATAAGGCCAGGCAGAGACCCAGGAAAAGTAAGTCTCAGGCAGAAGAATGTCTGTAGTTTGGCACTGTCCACTGGTTAAGCAAAGAATGAAGTAAACAGAGGCCTAATCATTGATGTGTGCATAGGGGCTTCTGTAGCACATTATGGAACTTGGCTTTTGTAACATAAGGCTAGGTGTTCACCAAAGCCATTTAAAAAGTACAGTGAAGGAGTTAAGATGGTGGAGTATATGGGGACCCTGAGCTTATCTTTACCCTGAAACACAGCTAGATTATAATCAAACCCTTTTGAACACCTTGGAAATTGATCTGAGGATTATCACAACAATCTGTATAATTTGAGTGAGAAGTGGGGGAGAGAAAAGCCATAGTGCCAGTGAGGGTAGGGTGCCATTTTTATGGAGAGAAGATGGAGAGAGAAAGCAAAAGAGGCAGAGAATGAAGTGTGTTGGAATCATGCAAGAAAACACTCCCCCTGAAAATAGCTGGAGCGAAAGAGAGAGAGAATGAAAAAACAGGGGACTAGACAAGAAATATGCTCCCCAAAACTATAGATTGGGGGAAGGGAGAGGGGTTCAATACCACCAGTTTTTTTATAATAAACAGCAGAGTGCAGAGTCTGCTGAAGTTTCAGAGCTCAGTGCCTGGGTGCTCCAGTAAGGAAGCAGGACGAATCCCCAGGAGTGGACAGCACTGTCTGAGGGGACCCTGTATGGCATGGGGAGAAGAGGTTCTCCTGCTTGGAGTGTATTTGGTAGAGGTAATATGACCTTTGCCAGGGAAAAAGTCCCAGTGGGCCATAGAGAGTTTACTGGTATAGGAACAAAGACATTGACTGAGGGCAGCAAACCCCGGTGCCTGCTGTGTGTTGTGATTTACCATAAACTCTGAGTCTCTGTCTCTGTTTGGTCACATGAATGTTTTCTGGGGCAAATTGGTAGCTGGCCATTGCTTGGCAAGATCCTTCCCCAGAGGATCAGCCTGGGCCTGAGCCTTGGGGATCTCTGAACTATGGATTTTAGAAATGGAAGGAAAACTTCCAAACTCATTCTATGAGGCTAGCATTACTTTGATTCTGAAACCAGTCAAAGACTCCCAAGGACAACTACAGACCAATGTCCTTAATGAAATTGGATGTGAAGATGCTCAACAAGATACTAGCAAATCAAATCCAACAATACACTAAAAGAATTATTCACTGTGATCAAGTGAGGTTTATTCCTGGGTTATAGGGGTGGTTCAATACCTGCATATAAATCAACATGATACACCACATTAATAAAAGAAAGCATAAGCACCACATGGTCCTCTCAACAGATGCAGAAAAAGCATTTGACAAAATACAGCATCCTTTCTTAATAAAAACCCTCAAGAAAGTAGGGATAGAAGGAACATACCTCAACATTATAAGGGCCATACATGAAAGACCCATTGCTCATATGGGGAAAAACTGAAAGCTTTCCCTCTAATGTCAGGAACACAACAGGGATGTCCACTTTCAGCATTATTATTTAACATAGTACTGGAACTCCTAGTTTCAGCAATCAGACAAAAAAAAAAAAAAAGAAGAAGAAGAAGAAAGAAAGAAAAGGCATCCACATTGGCAAGAAAGAAGTCAAACATCCACTTTTTGCAGACAACATGATACTCTATGTGGAAAACCCAAAACTACAAAAAAAAAATTGCTAGAACTAAAACATTAACTCAGCAAAGTCGCAGAATATAAAATCAATGTACAGAAATCAGTTGCATTTCTATACACCAATAATGAAGCAACAGAAAGAGAAATCAAGAAATTGATCCCATTTACATTTGCACCAAAAACTATAAAATACATAGGAATAAACCTAACCAAAGAGGTAACAGATCTGCACACTGAAAATTAAAGAACACTTATGAAAGAAACTGAAGAAGACACAAAGAAATGGAAAAATATTCCATGCTCATAGATTGGAAGAACAAATATTGTTAAAATGTCTATACTACCCAAAGGAATCTACACATTCAATCCAATCCCCATCAAAATAACATCAGTAGTTTTCACAGAGCTAGAACAAACAATTCTAAAATTTATATGGAACCGGAAAAGACCCCAAATAGATTTCAAACTGTATTACAAAACTACAATGATCAAAACAGTGATTGTGGTACAAAAACAGACACATAGATCAATGAAACAGAATAGAGAACCCATAAATGGATCCAAAACTGTTTGGCCAACTAATCTTTGACAAAGCAGAAAGGAATATCCAATGGAAAAAAGACAGTGTCTTCAACAAATGGTGTAGGGAAAACTGGACAGCGACATGTAGAAGAATGAACCATTTTCTTAAACCATACACAAAATTCAAAATGGATGAATGGCTTAAATGTAAGACAGGAAACCATCAAAATCCTAGAGGAGAAAACAGGCAACAACCTCTTTGATCTTGGCTGCAACAACTTCTCACTAGACATGTCTCTGGAGGCAAGGGAAACAAAAGCAAAAATGAATTATTGGGATTTCATAAAGACAAAAGTCTTCTGCACAGTGAAGGAAACAATTAACAAATTTAAAAGGCAGAATGGGAGAAGATATTTGCAAATGACATATTGGATAAAAGGTTAGTATATAAAATCTATAAAGAACTTACCAAACTCAATGCCCCCAAATATGACCCAGTGAAGAAATGGGCAAAAGACATGAATATGAATAGATGCTTTTCCAAAGAAGACATGTGGTCAACAGAAACATGAAAAGATGCTCAATACCACTCATCATCAGGGAAATGCAAATCAAAACCACAACGAGACACCACCTCATACCTGTGAGAGTGACTAAAATTAACAATCTAGGAAACAACAGATGTTGGCAAGGATGTAGAGAAAGGAGAACGTTTGCACTGTTGCAAACTGCTACAGCCACTCTAGAAAACTGTATTCAGTTTCCTCAAAAATTTAAAAATAGAACTACCCTACAACACAGCAAAATGCTGATTCTGAGGGGCACATGTGCCCCGATGTTTACAGAAACTCTATCTCTAATAGCCAAATTATGGAAAGAGCCCAAATATCCATGACTGAGGAATGCATAAAAATGTGGCATATTATTCAGTGGTCAAAAAGAATGAAATCTTGCCATTTGTAACAACATGGATGGTACTAGAATATATTATGCTAAATGAAATCAGTCAGTAAAAAAACAAATATCATATTATTTCACTCAGTGGACTATAAGAAACAAAAAGGTGAACATTTGGGAAAGTAAGGGAAAAAGTAAGATAAAAAAAGAAAGGGAGGCAAACCATAAGAGACTCTTAAAGACAGAACAAACTGAGGGTTGCTGGTGGGGAGGCAGGTGGAGGGATGGTCTAAATGGGTGATGAACATTAAGGAGGGCACTTGTATTGAGTACTGGGTGTTATTTGTGTTAATCACTAAATTCTACTCCTGAAACCATTACTACACTATAAGCTAACTAACCTGAATTTAAGTTTAAAAAATAAAAATAAAAAGTTCAGTTCACAGCCAATTCTGGGGTCACACACTTGACCTGGTGAATTTTGAGAAATGGATTTGGGGGGGGATGGAGTAAGAGCTAGAGGCAGATATCCAACAAGGATTCCATGGCAATGATCCAGAAGGGAGAATGTGAGAGCACAAAGTGAGACCATGCAAGGAGGGGTGGGGAGAATGGAGAAATTTTTAGGTAAATTGAGTATGAGGGACAAGATAGAGGAAGGGAGGAATCACTGTGGGCATCTGGGTTTTTGTTTAGGAGATTGTTTCATAGGGGGCAATAACTCAAGAGGATGGACCCATTCAGGTCTGTATGTAAGTTCCATTCTGATGCCTAATTTGTTGTTTTGTTTTGTTTTAAGTTTTTATTTAAATTCCAGTTAGTTAACATATAGTGTAATATTAGTTTTAGGTGTATAATATAGTGATACAACACTTCCATATATCACCTGGTGCTCATCACAAGTGCACTCTTTAATCCCCATCACCTATTTCACGATCCCCTCACTAATCTCCTTCTGGTAGCCATCAGTTTCTTTCCTATAGTTAAGAGTCTGTTTCTTGGTTTGCCTCTCTCTCTCTTTTACCTTTTATTCATTTGTTTTGTTCTTAAATTTCACATATGAATGAAATCATTTGACATTTGTCTTTCTCTGACTTATTTCACTTAGCATAATATTCTCTAGCTCCATCCATGTGGTCACAAATGGCAAGATTTCAATCTTTTATATGGCTGAATAAAATGCCATTGATGTTCAATTTGAAGATTCCTTGAAGCTATCGGAAAAACAGCTCTCAACCAGTGCTTCTTAGACTGTCTGTGACAAAGGTCCTATTGTGTTTTGTTTTTTTAAATTTCCATTCCATCATGGACAAAGAAAAATGAATAACTACAAAACATGAAAAATGAGTAAGTAGGAAAATTGAAAAAGGCATACAAAATACAAACCCAAATAAACATAAAATGACTGTCAAATTATGTTAGAAAATTTCTCACTTCTTACTTTCATTTCTTTACTTACGTTGTCATGAACCTGTAACAGTATGTCTTTCAACAGGGACTACACTTTAAGTAACACTGGCTATAAGCCATAACTAAAGATTTGAAGATCACCATAGAATTACTCCATATTTATTTACCATATACTTGCTTAATTATTTGTTTGTTTACTACCTATTGCTGTCGGGATAAAATAAAAACATCTTATGAGGCTTACCAATTAAAGTGTTTTTAGTTCAGAGTTCCTCAAACTTTAAAGTGCATAGTAGTCTCCTGGGGATCTTGTTGAAATGTAGAATCACATTCAGTAGGTCTGAGGCGACAAGATTCTACCTTTCTATCAGCTCCTAGATGATGTTGATGCTTCTCATCCATGGACTACACCGTAATAGCAAAGTCAGTCAATTGCCTCTAAACCCTCAATCTGTGCTTCCCAATCACCTGTGGTAATTAGGCTGGCACCCCAACCACAGGTATTCTGATTTTGTTGGGCTGGAGAGTTTTCAAAGTTCCCTAGGTAATTGGGGAAGCCATGGTTGATAACTGTAGCACTCCTTGCCCATTTTAACCCTCCTGTGAAAGGTAGGATAACTAGCTTCTTCTAAGCAACCCACAGTAGCATGGACTTCCCAGAAGCCATGGGTAAAACTTATGACTGGTAAAACACAGCACATAATTAATGCTTATAAATAACGTACACAATTTTATGACTTTAAAAATATGTCTACACCTGTACCATTGTATTATTGGTAATTTTTTATGGATAACATGTACAAGGACCTAGAAAAAATGGCGTTTTAGAAACCAGAAATTCTAGGATCTCAAAAATCAGGTTAGCACCAATTTATGGGTGCTAACATCTTAATTTATTTAGAGTTCCCCCCTCACTCTTGAAAATGTCATCTCAGTAATAAATAACATAGTCAATCTACTTATAAAAGAGAAAAATATGATCACACATAGATACTCTGGCACTTGCTCCTATAGGGTTTCTTCGTGTGTGGTCTGTGCTAATGGCAGAAGACCAGTCTGGGAGGCATCATGGAACTACACAAACTTGATTTACTTTAGATTTGGTAGATCAGGTTTGGAGGAGGGCTGGCAGGCAGGACCTGGCAGATGCTCTTGGGCCCCTACACTCAAAGATTTCCTTTTAACATTCATAATCCTTTCCTTCTCATATGATCTCAGTCATTGTTCTCATCAGAAACTATGCCTTAATTATAGGTCCCCTGCTGACAGACTTTTTTTTTACTTTGTGAATCACTTTTGTCTAGATGTAATCATTCTTCTTTATGGTAGAGCAGAATCTCTTATAACATACTATTCACCCTAAATTTCTCCCTCATTACAAGATGGTAAATTTTCCTACCAATAGAACTGCCTATCCTTTCCTCATCATGTGTTATATGATCACAAATTTTATGGAGCTAACATTTGGGTTTTTCATGCACTTCTCCCCTGTTTGGTATTACCCAACATTGGTATTGCCATTGTGAACTCAACTCAAATACTTAAAGCCCATTACATGGCTTGTCAGTTACTATTGTTCACAGTTGACATTATTTACATTTTTCATTGTGTTAAAATTTTCTTGCAAGATGTCTCTCTGAGAAATTAAGAAGAAAAAAGTGGAAACAAAGTTTAGACAAACTCCTGTGTGACTCAGTCAGTTGAGCATCCAACTCTTGATTTTGACTCAGGTCATGATCCCAAGGTTGTAGTATTGACCTACACATTGGGTTCTGCAGTGAGCCTAGAGCCTGCTTGGGATTCTCTCTCTCTCTTTCTCTCTCTCTCTCTCTCTCTCTCTCTTTGTTCTTGTTCCCTACACAAGCTCTCTTTCTTTTTAAAATAAAAAATAAATAAATAAAAGGGTGCCAGGGTGGCTCAGTTGGTTAAGCATCTGACTTTGGGTCAGGTCATGATCTCATGGTTTGGGGCTTTGAGCCACACATCAGGCTCACTCTCAGTGTGGAGACTGCTTGGGATTCTCTTTCACTCTCCCTCTGCTTCTCATCTGCTTGAGCTTTCTGTCTCTCCCTCAAAATAAATAAGTAAACTTTAATTAATTAATTAATTAATTAATTCATAGAAGGGGCCAAAGGGTCTAAGCTTATTTGATATAACAGTTCTAACAAGCAAAATGCCAAATTCAAAAACTGACTTGTAAGTACTGGGGGTATTTAGGAGAAGAAAGATGCCAAGAAAACATCTAGAAGAAAACTTTGTGAGAAACAAGGTATACTCAGGTGAGTCAGGACAACAAAGTAAAGTTTAATTTACTGGCATTGATAGTGGCTGTAAGAGGACAGTCGACAGATTTTTTTAAAAACAGAAAAATGGCTGTTGCAGGTATTTTGTGTGGTTATGCACAGTTGCTTAGTGTACTGGTTTATTTCATTCAAGTTTTATGAAATATCATTAAAATGAAGATGTTTGAACTAAAAACGATTTCACCATGCAACACATTTATGGAGTGTCAGGACACAATTATTTGCAGTGAGATATATTTAAGTATATTATTGAAACAATATCATTATTGGATTATTGGCTGTTACATAGGGATATTCAGAATGAGTTGAAGCTGTTGGCAGCATTTAATGAGATTTCCTATTTTCCTCATTCATTCAGCTTTGAATAACACCAGCAGGGCTCATCGCTTATCTCAGGGGCTGCCAACAAATAGTTGCTGGAGAAGAACCGCCTACGAGGCAGCTCAGGTCCTCGAGTGCTGCTGCAAATGGGCTTAAGCATTTTAGGACCATCTCTTTATTCTGAGCAAATCCTCTCTATTATGTCGTCTGCTCTGTCATAAATGATAACACTGAATTTCTTTTTGTTTGCTGACAACATGCCAGCTAAGCACTGTGCAGTGGTGCAGGGAAAACATATTTTCTTTGAAAAGCTTGTGGCTTTTTCAAAAAAAAGCTATGTGAAAAGCTTTATGGCTTTTCAGGTTTGTCTTGTTGCTAGCTACGTCTATTGTATCTCAAATTTATATATATAGTCTAGAATTAGAGAATTAAACAAACAAACACAGCAAAACCCTGATTACTATTTGGGCACCAATTGAGTTTCACGTGTCCTTCTATCTTGGTAGGTAATGAACTAAGTTTATTAAAAATTTTCATTCATCATTCCTTGAAGGTGTCTATGCTGTTGATGTGCAGGCATGTGGAGGCTCTCAGTTATTCACTCCATTAGAGCAGAGGATGAAGGAAATGGTATGGGGTCCTTTTGGACACACAGGATTTTAACATCACAGGAATTTATATGCAAGTCTGATAAATATAAAGCAATACTCTGAGTAAAATGTGTAATTATTGCAAAAAAAATCTCTGAGAACCCTGCTATTGCTTGCTGTGGTTAGCACCATAAAGTCTATTACCCTATCTTTTTTTTTTTTTACATAGCTCATATTACAAATTGTAAGGTAACAAGGTATGCGCTTCTACTAAATAATTAATATGACCATTAGTAGAGGCAGTTTACATGGCTGGAAGTACCTCCAACTTTTATACAGTTCTTCCTCATTAAGTGTTTTGATGATGACGTGACAGACTGCAACCTTTTGTTGGGAATAAGTGGAAATCTGACAGTGTTCTTTTTCAGCAGTCCTTAGAGCCCTAGGGATTTGATTTTTTCCGCTATGTTGAAGATGGGTTTTTTCATTTTAAATTCTGTGATTTGGATGTAAAATTCTTCTTATCTCTGCTCCTGAACTTTGTAGTTGGTGTGAAATGAGAAAATTGAGGTAAATGCTACCAATAGAATGATATTTTAAAATACTTTCTTTAGCCTCACTGTAAATCTGTCTTAAAGTCCTCTGTGTCCTCATGACAACGCATCTGCCAACACACCAGCCCTGGTCCTTAGTTTTCCTACCAGGGCCAAGGTGACTGCCTCCTCCCTGGTTTTTCCTCCCTCAGTTTCCTTCTCCTTTATACAAGTTTCTTTTCACATGCCACTTCCTCGGAGAAGAATGCCCTGGTCTCCCAGTGGACACAACACACTATCACTGTCTTTTCTATTGCCTTGCCTTACTTATCTTTGAAATATGTACCTGTCATTAGTTGACAATATGTTTATTGACTCCTTCCCCTTTAGAATAGAAATTCCATTGGTTCATGCATTTTGTTCCCTGCCCTATAGCAGCTAGACAATTCCCTGGCCTACAGCAGGTAGTTAAACATTTGTAATAAAAGAATAAATATCAGTAGGTCTCAATGACTTAACATACTGAGAGTTTCTAAAATACATTGTGTTTGGTTCTAATCACACAGGCAGCCACAAAACTATGGTTAGGTTCCTGTTCAAGATGGAGACATAAAAGGTGAACTCACTTCCCACGAACACACGAAGTATAGGGCTACATACAGAACAATAGGCTCTGAAAAAAAAAAAAAAAAAGAACTAAACAGAAGCTAAATGACGTCTATGCACAAGGCTAATGAAGATCTATACTGAAGTGAGTGGGACAAGCTGGCACGCAGTCTCATCATAACCCCTACCCTGGGCTCAGTGACAGAGTAGTAAAAAAACTCAAAACCCAGAACTTCTCCCTGGAAACTGAAGGGTTCAAACCCTACATCAGGCATCCCCACCATTAGAAATGCACCTGAAAAATGAGCCCCCAACACATTCAGCTTTGAAAAACAATGGAGTTCATGGCCATGAAATCCACAAGACTACAGAGACCTGAGAAATGACTCTTACAAGGCTTGTGCCCTCAGACTCACATTTTGTAGGTCCCAGAGCAGAAGCAGATCATCTAAGGACACCAGACTTTGTATAGGAGAGGCCCAATTACTTGTCTTGGAGCCTTGGCTCTAGGGATAGGTATCTGATATGACACACACACACACACACACACACACACACACTCAGGGGCTTCTGTGGTGCTGTCTGGGCATGGAAACTGGTGGGGGCCATCTTTGTGCTCACCCTCCACCTTACTCCAGCTGGAGACCTTGTCCCTTAGGCCCTTAGGAGTTCTGTCTGACATAAAGGTCAAAAACATAGACTTTCTTGTTTAGGAATCATCCGTCCCCAACTCCAGCTCTTGGAGTTATAGACCTAATCTTGACCAATGCATCAAGAAAGAAAAAGAAATTGAGATGATACAGACAATAAAGAATACCTGTACTTTTCTCACTGTCCCTTCCCCAGGTCCACCAGAAAAATCAAGAACTCTATCTCATGGGGACACTCCTTCAGCCCCATTGATGTTTGTGCTGCATGTGAGTGCACACTTGTGAAGGTGTGTAAGCCAGCCTTTCATGATTTTATCACCCCTGCTTACACAACCTATTTTTTTAATCACCATTCCAATTCTCTATCAATCTAGTATTGTGAGGAAGATATCGGTCTGCCCATTATTGGATGGTTTTGGCCATAAAGTGAGTTCTTTCTGAAGAAATGATAGTCGGCCATCCAAATTGATACAGTATCTTCTGTTCTGGTTGTTTAAGATACTCTAAGCATTTGCATTTACCACCAGGTAGCAAAACCCAGTCCAGAGTGTCTAGCTCTTTCAGGACCCATTTGTAGACTTCCAGGGCTACCAGCATTGGTCTCACTTGCCCACTCTGAAGTTTCTGTCTCTTTTGCTGGAAGATGGAATAGCTCTTAATGGCATTGCATGACTCAGAGGATGCATGTTCAATATGACTAGCCCATCTAGAGATTTATCCCATCTCTGCATTGTCGCATTGCCTCCAGGTACTTATTTTATGGACCCAGGTAGCCATTTTAGTAGAGTACATGGGGATATCTTCTTGTCAATTTATCACCTTCTAAACCTGCAAAGGAATTCCTCTGATGGGATTTAACATGTCCTACTTTAATGCACCCTTAAATTCCCACAGTGATTTCCTCAGTACCACACCCTCTATGGTCATCCCTTTTGTTAGCCAGGCTTCCATTGTCCTTCTACTTGACCATAGGGACAGGCAACTGGCCACTCTGGCAGCCAAGCAAACAGTGGATTGAAGACCAGGTCAAAGACTACTGCATTGGTCCAGGAAAAATAAAATAAAACCTGAATGAAGGAAAGAGTAGTAGACATGAGATTTCCTCAAGAAATGTTAATGAAATTGAATTGATAGTACTTTGGCAACCATTAGATAAAGAAATTAATGGAAAATAATTCCCAGGAACTATCTTACTTGCCATTTACTAAAAGTGGTAATGCAGTATAAAGTTTAGATTTGGGGTCAATTGTTGAGTTTGAGGCGACTCTAAGATATCCAAGTAGAGATACCCAGGGAGAAGATTTATACACTGTAGTTAAAACTTCAAAAAAAAAAAAAAAAACTATGGATTCAAATTTGTAAGCTCTCAAGTGGATAAGATCACCCAGAATGCAAAGGGCCAACACTAGGAAACACCAACATTTAATGAGTAGAAAGATGAAGGCGAATCTATAAAGGATACTGTTTATAGACAAATGAGAGACAACAAGGAGAGAGATATAAACAGTCAAGAAGAAGAAAAGAACTTGTAAAAGAATTATAATTTGTATTTTGTAATACAAAATATTGTAATATTGAAAACTGAAGTCTATTATATTTGGTAGCTTGACCTTGGTCAGAGCAGGGTCAGGGGAGTAGTGGGTGTAGCAGTTAGTGGAAGGGAAAATTGGAGGTCAGGACAGAGACACTTTATAGATTTTTCTGTTGAGGTTTTTGTCTAGTAGGACAGAGGGGACATTTCTCTAAATAAATGAAATACATGATAGACCAATACAAATATGGGTGATACAAAAGGTAAAAATGCAGTTATTATTAAAGATAATATTTATTTATTTTGAATTTACTATATGAACTGCACTAAGAGTTTAGCATGCAAAATTATTTAGTTTGCATAAAGGTTTAATGAGGTAAGTAATGTCACATCACTTTAAAAGTCATAATATTGGGGCGCCTGGGTGGCTCAGTCAGTTGAGCATCTGACTTCAGCTCAGGTCATGATCTCATGGATCATGGGTTTGAACCCCAAGTAGGGCTCTGTGCTGACAGCTCAGAGCCTGGAGCCTGCTTCAGATTATGTATCTCCCTCTCTCTCGACCCTCCCCTGTTCATGCTGTCTCTCTCTCAGAAATAAATAAAACATTAAAAAAATTTTTTAAAAATAAAAAATTTAAAAAAGAGTCATAATATTGGGACTCAGGTGATAAAGTAGGCATGTAAACCCAAACAGTCAGCCTCCAGAGCCCATCCTCCTCGCCACTGGACTATGCCTAATGTAAGTTTATTGAGTTGAAATCTGCAGCCTAAAAATGTTAAAGTATGAAATTTTCTTCTGGAACTACAGAGAATAATCAAAATTCTTTTTCTGTATTGTTTGTTTTTAAATGCTTAAAGAAAGCTCTCATATTATTCCACAACTCTTTTTCAAGAAAACCCCTAATTCTATCATCATTTTTCACATAAAATTCACTTCTCTTCATGCTTATCTTTGTACAAAAAGATCTGAGGTTTACAAACTTCCTACCATACCAATCATTCCACTCCAGACATTCTCCACCGTTCTTCTTCAGATATAATGCCTACAACTGAAAACAACATGCAAGATGATGTCAAACCATCCTTGTTCTGACACCAAACAACGATAAAAGCATACTAAGATTATAGAGTTTTTGGTTCATAGTATCCCTTAAAATAACTAACACTTCTCAGGTGTCAATTTCAATAAGAAAGAGTAGTCAATTCTTCCCTGTTGGGCTCAAGATTCACTGATAAACTTCTTAAGAAACAGATTACTCAAGACAAAGTAAAAAATGCATCTCTGCCAAAATGTTATTTTATGTCAAAAATAAAGGAAATTGATGGAATTCTCATTTCTTATAAATTGGTAATACCAAAAGAGTTCAAAATTTGCAATTTTTTTCCAGTTCCAGCAGATAGCAGAAAAAGTAATAAATAACAGCAACAACAAAAAGCATAATTCTCTTAAGTCAGGTCAATTAAAATTGATATTTGCCCAAAATAAAGAAAGCACAAAAGACTTCCTGCATGTACCCGTCATATTCCCTGTTATTGTGATCTCAGAAAATAAAGGCAGTTCTCTTCCTTTAATCATTTCCTATGGACTCCAACCACTCCTATCCATTAGGAAGGATACCCAAAGGATACCCACATAGCCAAACCTGCCCATTCAAGACCAAAGGGAATAACGAAATACAGCTTCAAACTCTCATCTCATCCTAGACACCCAATGCTAGGTGAGAGTCTACAAACAAGAACACTCCATTTTAAATAGTAGGTCATTTTCTAGATTAACAGGGTACTTCAGAGCCACTGCTAGGCTCTGTGGACCTGTGGCCCAATCCTTAAAAGGCCTATGGCATCCAGACCAAAGTGAAAAGTAGTGAGGACACAGTGAAGCTGTGGAGCTTGGGGTCATGCTCAACTAGCTGAAAGCATGAGCATTTGGTAGGAAAATGTCTAAGGTGAACAGCAGAGATTTCAGACTCCAGGCACTAAGGGAGAGTACAGCCTGCATGTGAGGTGCATTTGGCCTGCAAGGTTTTTATTTGTTTTACATGAGAAGTAGTAGATGGTCCATATGATAGTTCAATTAGATGAAAAAATGATGAATTATTTCATAAATCATACTGATACAATTGGATGTACATCTAGAAGAAAATAAAAGTGGACATTTATCTTTTAATATTGACCACAGTAAACACAAAATTATTTATCATTTTGAATATATCATGAAATAATAAATGCATGTATGTATACATTTGCATGCATACATATATATACTTTCTAGAAAACTTTATGTTAAAAATAGAGATGGGTTGGACATTCTAAACTAGAACTGCTAAATAAGTTCCCTTGCCTATTTTTCTCTGGAAGTCATCTCAAATCTTCCCCTTCTCCATTATCCTTCTCAAGCCCACCAGACTACCTCCAAGAGCATCCTGTTCCATTCAACTGCTTAAAAATTCTTACCATTTGCCTCTTTTCTTTCTATCAGATATTTCACCTTTCATTTTTTCCATTCATGTAAATAGATCTCCTCTTTGATTTTTCAATTGAAAAAAGGTATTTGGTAGTTTAAGCTATTCACTTGAATTAGAAAATGTCCTTTGGTTAACCTAGCAGAATAGCCTGTCAGAAATTATATTGACTGGAAAGTTAAACTTTCCAGTTAACTAAAAAGTTAACTTTTTCCCTCTCACCAGGTTCAAGCAAAGTAAAAATAATGGGAATTTAAAGTTTGTTAAAATTTATTAAATTTTAAATTTATTAAAGCAAAGTTTCTTTAATAATTAAAATTCAAATTGTTAAAATGCATTATATCACCACACTGAAACTCTTTACTGATTAATCGGAGTGCTTTCTTATATTTGTACACTGAGATTTGGTTCTCTTTAGCCCTTGATTGGCCAACTTAAAATTAATCATAGCGGTCAGTTGTAAAAGGTTTTCCTTTGTCAAATCTTCTCATAAATGTATGCTTGTAAAGAACTAATACTGTGTAACCATACTGACTACATTAAAATCTTAGATACCCTACTTACAAGCCACGTGAATTTAAAGAAATTTACTTTCATGTGTTTCCATTTTCTTGTTTTTAAAATCTAGATAAAATTAATACCCTCTCCTTGGTAATAATGGTTGTGACTTCTTTGTTGTTTCTGTTGCATCTTGCCCTTTTGAATTGGACAACCATGTAACTGCTTGATCAATAGAACACAGTAGAAGTGATGCTGTGTTTAAGAGATTGATAGCATCCTCTTCTCTCTTAGAGCACTTGTTCTTAGAATCCTGCTACCACATCGTGCAAGAGCTCAAGTAGCTACAGGGAAAAGCCATTCTAGAAAGGAATCACCCCAGCCACCAGCACTGGCTGGGCTCCCAGTCATTAGCCAGCACCAATTTGGCAGATGAAATGAGTAAGTTATTTTAAATGTTGAGATACTCCAGCTATATCACTAACAGCACTGGTCAGATGGTCCTACCAAATTATGCCCACATCACAGATTTTTGAGTCAAATAAATATTGTTGTTTTGAGCCAATAAGTTATATATCATTTGTTCCTCAGAAACCAACATTTGTTTTCTAGAAGTTACGAAAATCTAAAACATGTGACATTGGCTTTGCCACCAGGTAGAAAGTAGAAGCTGGAAGGGTCTCCAAAGGGTTGCTTGTAAACCTGGAAGGGACTTTCATAATTTAGGGCAGGCATAGATATGAGAAGACCTATTAGAATAATTATTCACTCTCCAGTTTTTGAAGCTTAAACAATTTTAAAGTTTTAAAGCATAAACAATTTAAGAAAGAAAAAGAGATCAATTAGATTAAAATGTAATTAGCTGCTTTGGATCCAATTTAAGAGGTTATAAAATAAGATCTATCAAGAAAGTCTTAAAGTTCTAGAGATTAATTAATACTGGAATAGAAGTGGCTGGGAAGATTTGCCAAACAATACTCAGTATATCACCTGGAGTTTTTCTCCACTGACAGGACAATAAAACATGTGCTTAAACAACAGCAGGAAGGAGACAGACTAAATTAAAAATATGCTTGGCAAAAGACTTAAGTCCTGAGAAGGTATAAATCAGTCACTTTTCCTCTCTAGGGGACACCCTGACAAGAAGCTGGGAGATGAACTAGTTGGCCTCAGTATCTATATGCATGCTTTCAGCTGCACGTAATCCTGGTTCTGACTGCTCCTCCAGCAGCGAAGCCTGCATTCTCTTACACAAGAGACCAAGACTCCTGCAAGACTGATTGGAATACTGGTTCAGTTACATTATCAAGGGTCCTGATTCTTGGTACCTGAGTCTCTGGTGAGGCTCACATCCAACCAGTGAGAACCTACTCCTGTAACTATACCCAGCCACCAGACTCAAGTTAGTCAGCCAGGTCTCAGAAAAGAAGGGAACAATAGATAAGTGAGGATAACCACAATCTGGTGCAAAGAGTTAGTGGCAAACAATACCAAGCTCAGCTTGTATTTGCTTTGCAGGCCGATTGAAAATAATGTTCACTTGTGTCTAGAGTCCAAAATAAGAGACAACGGAGCCACTGTTGTTAGTAATACAGAATTGTATATTTGAAAGTTACTAAGAGAATAGATCTTAAAAGCTGCCATCATAAAGAAAAAATGTAACTTTGTAGGACGACAGATGTTCACTAGACTTATTGTGCTGAACAATGTGCAATACATAAAAATATTGAATTGTTATGTTGTACACAATGAAACTAACATATTGTATGCCAACTATACCTTAATAAAAAAGAAAAAAAAAACAAGCAGTAGAGATTTGCAGATAAATCCTGTGCCCAAAAGGGCAGAGGCAGAACCACTAGAATTATCTTTTTAATAGATACAGTCAATAAGACTAGTACCAGCCAGGAATCCCTTACGTGGTAGTAGGTAGATGCATAGATGCCATGACGACACATCCTCAGCCTCCTGCTATAAAACAGTGTGCTCCTGTTCTGAGCTGCTCTGACTTGGAGAATTCCCCGTTCCACTTGAGTCACGCGGAAGAAATTTAAGTGGATATTGTTGGAGAAACAGGGAGCCAAGATGGAGCTGTGTCCACTTCCTTTTTTTAACTCAACTAGTTATTTGCACTGCTTTGGGGAATAATTTATGGCAGAAATAACCTAAGCTGACAAAGAATGGCCATTCTTAAAACTAAAACAAAGCCTTGGTGGTCTTGTCTTTCTCATCAACACAATGTTCTCCATCCAATCGAGAGTGAGTGTTGCCCATTCTCCGCCAGGTGCAACACAGCATGAGGCATTTGGTGAAAAGAAGGGGGAAGCCACTTAATGTCCAACACCTGCAGGAGGTGTTCAGGGCCCAGCTTCTGAATGAGCTTCTGAATGGGTTAGCTTCCTGTCTTAGAACAAGCATGCAAAGCTGCTCCTTTGCGTTCCATCACCAAATGAAGCCTGTTTTTAAATATTTCACATTTTGGATTATTTGTACTATCATTCCTTCCTAAATCAATGGTTGAGTACAAAATGTAAAGTGCAATATGTTATCTACTCCAAAAATGTTAATAGCCAGGAAAACCGAATGTCTATTTTCCAAACAAATATTTACATGCCATACTTTAATTTTTTAAGAGAAAAATTGGGGTCATAAAACCACTTATTGCAGCCCTCCCCAAAATAGCCATAGTTAGCACCTTCTGACTGTTAACTTCTGGACCTGGTCCTTGTTGAAGGCAATAAGATTGAGGGAACCCTGCAGATTATACATGCATTTATTATATTTTTACCTTTGTTTGAATCCCAGGAAAAAGAACTTCCCTAAAACACAGCTGATCATGCTGTAAAACACACACACACACACACACACACACACACACACACACACACACACACACTTTCACAGATGACTCAACTTTAAACAGATTGACATCAAATATCTTTTAAGACTATGGGAAACACCTGAAGATTTAATACTAAAGTATGTGACAGATAATGTCAGACACCCCTACGCAAATTAATTATTATATAACACTGAACTTCAAATACCTGGATATAAAGAAGTCACACGACAGGGCAGCTGCAGTGTAAGACTCCAGGGAATATCATGTACATGAAAGACTGATAAGGTGCAGAGCGAACCCTAGACAGCTATACATGGCATCCCAGAAGGTTTTTTTCTTGCTGCTTCTAAACTCTGAATTGTACGTAATACAAGGATTTCCTACTGCTGCTCTTCTGGATGACAACTTGCTAGTATCAAAAGCAAGCTCCCCAACTTCCAGGTTCTATCACTTTACATGCCGTGCCCAAATGAATGTGCTTGATCTACTACCAACCTGTCAGAAGCGCATCTCCACTCACCATGAACTTGAGACTTTTAAACCTCCACGATGCTGTGTCTCTCATATGTTCTAGAAACTGGTCCCTGAGGGGCACTTGGGTGGCTCAGTTGGTTGAGCATCCAACTTCGGCTCAGGTCATGATCTCACNGGGGTTCTGCACTGACAGTGAGGAGGCTGCTTGGATTCTCTCTCTCTCTCTCTCTCTCTCTCTCTCTCTCTCTCCCCCTCTCCCTCTCTCTCTCTCTCAGAAGTAAATAAAAACATTTAAAAAATTAAAAAAAAGAAAAAAAGAAACTGGTCCCTGATGTTCTTCAGCTCCAGCTTCATTGGATCATTCTGCTGCTGCCTCCTCAGTTTATGGCCACCACAAGCGTGGATTAGACAACGTACACCTGGGGGCCGGCAAGTATCTCTGGACTGCCTACCACCCATGTATTGCTCCCCTGATGAGACAGAAGACAAGGTAAACATCAAACTTCCTTCTGCCTCTGTCTCCTGGGTGAAGGGACAGAGGAAAGAGATAATCTTGTGTAATCTCGGCTAAAACTTCAAGAAAGGATGTAATTTGGGTCTCTAATTTGGATATTGGGGTCCAGGTAGCATCCAGTCATTCTCCTATCACATTTACCTCTGTGATCTTATGTTGAGCAAACATGGGGCCTTTCTAATGCTGGACAGTCCCTGAAGTTCATATCAGGAAGACTCTAGGGATTGTTCCCCTGGCAGGTAAGTGACTGTGTAAAAGGAGAGTCTTTAGAGCAGTGCTAGACTTGTAGGGGACCTTGGTGCTTCTGCAGCAGCAAGAGAGAATTCCACAGCATTAGGAGAAGCTACCGAACACTAAGCTACTCTTCCCTGGACTGCTAGTAACACCCAGACTTCTGGGGAGAAGGAAAGAGTGCTTACCTCTATGACTCCATCCCAAGGCCAGAAATTTCAATTAATTCCCTAAAACAAAACAGAGAGCAGCCCATAAGTTTCACCTAAACTTAATGGAAGGATCTGGGGCAAAGGGAAGAAAGAGCAATGTTTATGAGCAGCATTATCTGTGGCTACACAGAAAGGGCATAAGCCTAGCTGTACCCTCAGGGTTCCTTGCCAGGGTCCTCTGTCTGAGCCCATGACTCAGGAGGACAACTTGAGGCTCTTCTACCAGGCCAAACATCGCACAGATCCTTGACATTCATTAATATTACTTTTCTCATTTCCCAAACTCACCTTCTAGTCCGAAGCACAATTCTGGAGCCCTCATTGTCTGATGATCAGGTGGACAAACACATATTCCTTTTGGGGAAAATTCCATGAGATAATGATATTGACATCATAACATCTCACAGCTATGGAAGATTGCAGACTTTAACTTCCTTATTTATACCTTTTTATTTCCTGAAGTGTTTGCAGAATAAATATTATTTCATAACAAGAAAATATAATAAACCATTTTCATTAAAAAAAATAAATCCACTTCTGAATAATGTTTGCTCAGGGGACCTATTTTCTTCCAACAAAAATTAAATACACCTTTGAAAAGATTCATTTCAATTAAATAAAAATTGAAAATGAGCAAGTAATTCAGATGTTGTAAATCTGTAAGAAACAATGTAATTAAAGAGTATGTTGTCTTTAATAAAATAGATATTCTTGTTTTTTAAGTTTATTTATTTTGAGAGAGACAGAGACAGCATGAGCAGGTGAGGGACAGAGAGAGAGGAGGAAAGAAAATCCTAAGCAGGCTTCAGGCTGTCAGCACAGAGCCCAAAGTGGGGCTCGATCCCATGACCTGTGAAATCATGACCTGAGCCAAAACCAAGAGTTGGAGACTTAGCCAACTGAGCCACCCAGAAGCCACTAAAATAGATATTCTTTTGTTTGGCTAAGATGCTCTTAATCGAAGGGGAAAACACCAAGACAAATTCCCACTGTTTTACTTTCCTGTTGCTGCTGTAGCAAATTACCCTGAAGTTAGAGGCTTATAACAATACAAAATAATTACCTTATAGGACTAGAGATCATAAATCTAAAATTGAGGTCTCCGCAGGTCTATGTTCCTTCTAGAGGTTTTAAAGAGAATCTGTTTCCTTGCCTCATTCAACTTCCAAATGCCACCTACATTCCTTCCCTGGCTCACCTCATGACCCTTCCTTGAGAGGCTCCAATCTGTCACTTCTACCATCATATCTCATTAACTCTGACCCGACTGCCTCCCTTTTATAAGGACCCTTGTGATTACATTGGGCCAGCCTGGATATTCCAGGATAAGCTCCCCATCTCAGGATCCTTAGTTTAATCAATTTGCAATATCCTTTTTTCCATGGAAGGTAATATCCTCACAGGTGCCATGGATTAAGACTTAGATGAAGAGGAGGGCATTATTTAGCCTACCATACCCACCTATATTAAAATATATTCTTAGAAAGTAGCTATCATGATATCAACATGTCTACAAATTCCAAAATGGAAATGACAGTAATTATCTATTTTTAAAACTCTCAAACCTCTTAACTTGCATATATCATTTTTTAATTTTTTTCTAGTTTTATTGAAATATAATAGACAAATAGGACTATATAAGTTTAAGGTACACAGCATAATGACTTACATATATTGTAAAATGATTACCATAAGTTTAGATAACATCCATCATCTCATATAAACACACACACACACAAAAGAAATGCTTTTTTTCCCCCTCATCATGAGAACTCTTAGGATCTTACCCTCATGATGAGAACTTTGAAATATATCAAAAAGCTGTGTTAACTATAGTCATTGTGTTATACATTACATCCCCAGCACTTATTTAACTTATAACTGGAAAGTTGTACCTTTGACCACTTTCCTCCAAATCACTGTTCCCTGCATCCTAGTCTGATCTCTTTTTCTGTTTGAAAATTTTATTTTAAAGTCCACATGTAAATGAGATCATA
Organism: Crocuta crocuta; assembly: GCF_008692635.1. Classification (NCBI taxonomy): domain Eukaryota; kingdom Metazoa; phylum Chordata; class Mammalia; order Carnivora; family Hyaenidae; genus Crocuta; species Crocuta crocuta. The sequence goes on along the minus strand of NW_027528370.1, from coordinate 625,130 downwards.
CAGTATGTGTCTTTCTATGATCTATTTCACTTAGCATAGTACCCTCAAATTTTCATACCTCAATTTTTGGGGAGCCTGGATGGCCCAGTTGGATAAGCATCTGACTTCAGCTCAGGTCATGACCTCACAGCTTGTGAGTTTGAGCCTGGCGTCCAGCCCTGTGCTGAGGGCTCAGATCCTGGAGCCTGCTTTGAACTCTGTGTCTCCCTCTCTGTGCCCCTCACTCACTCACACTCTGTCTCTCTCTCTCTCAAAAATAAATAAACACTAAAAACTTTTTAAAATATTTTCATATCTCAATTTTTAATAAATTAGCTGGATAATCTCAGATTTGAAACCAGTTAAACTGTAAGTCTTTTCATGTGCAAACACAGCTTATTAGTAAGAATAGTTGCAGATATTTTTATGATCACTTTTTGGGAATGTTACCATTCCCAATTATTCACATATTATACCCATACATAATCCATTTAGTCCAGATGTTATATAACATCCTCAGTGAATATTTGGACCTGTTCATTTCCTAGGAGGAAAACAAAGAAAGGTCTGGAGCGGGAAGTGAGGGAAGGCGCGAGTTGTGGAGAAATAAATGCAGTTCAGAAGAGATAAAACATGAAAGTCTAGGTGAGTGTGTTGGTTTTGTCACTCATTAATCATATGACTTTAAGCAAGTCACCTTACCATGCCCTCCAAAGAAAACTACTAATTCCTGCCTTGCCTACCTCACAGGTTGGGGCAAGGACAACATGGGATAATTGCAAACATAGGCTATCATTATCCTGCAGGGTGAAGCATTTAAACACCTTTGTTTCATTTTCTGTTTGTAATTAGGATCACAGGAAGAAATATTTCAGTTTGGAGTTCATTAAGCTATATCCATTGAATTCAGACCTTGGTGCATTGAATCTGACATTTCTTCTATCCTCACATAAAACCTCCCAAAAGGACAAAGAAAGGGATCATTTTAAAAATAAAAAACGTTCTTTAAGTAGCAAAGACTTTGGGGGCACTTGGCTGGTTTGGTCGGTGGAGCATGCAACTCTTGATTATGGTGGACTGTAAATTCAAGCCCCCTGTTGAGGGTGGAAATTACTTAAAAGTAAAATCTTAAAAAAAAAAAAAAAGAACCAAAGGTGTCTGTCATTTTCAGAATTGATGATTTCTTTTATTTAATGAGAACTCAGTACATTTGTCAGCTACACTAGCTTTCTTTTTTCTACCTCCAAAAGTTCTTCCAAAAGTTTTCACAGAACAGTGGAAAGTTATCCATAAAATAGGAGAGGAGAAGGTGGACGAGGTGGAGGAGGAGAAGAAACTTTTCCCATGTCGGGATGGCCTGAAGTGTATATTCTGAGCTCCCTCCTCTTCTTTGGGAGAACCACTCACTGCATTGTCAAACACGTTCATTCATATAACAGAATCAACTGTCTTAAACGATCTTAGTCCATAGTTGCCTAAGTTCCCCAAATTATGCTTCACACACAAAGCTTCAACATCTTCTTTCATAAACCACACTTATCATTGGCATTATCTTCCCCCAAATATTGTACGAGGACATGCTCTAAATTCCATCCTTTTAAAAGCCACATGCGTCAGCAATTCAAGAAGCGCTTCTGAGGGTGAGACTGGCAGTCAAATGTAGAAATCAAAGATAGCTTTGTGTACATTCAAGAAAACCTGCTTCAACCTCTATTTAATATTACTGAGAGTCGTCACATTTCTCTCTGACAAGATTGTTTGCATAGAGGGTTCTCTAGAGAGAAAGCCATGGGATTAATTTACTCCTGCCATCGTGACTGACTGTAGATCAGCTGTCAGGTAAGTGAAGTGTCTCCAATCTCCATCACAAATTACTTTAAATGGGTTTTTAGATAAACTTGCCAAGCCTGTTATGCCTAGCAGTTCTGACAGGAAAATGTGCAATTGACTTAAGTGAAAAACAAGAGGATCTCTTTGGGGTCTTCAAAATAAAACTGCCATGGCGCCTTTGTTTGCTGATGCTCAGAAGGCCACAGATGTATCATGTATCCCTAGGAAATAAGGAACCTGTTATATACACATTTCTATGTAGTTCATGATTTAGCGTGATAAAGCCGAGCTTGCCTAAAGCAACAGGTGACAAAGTAAGGTTACATGAGACTTCAGAAGATGTTAATAAAAAAATTAGTCACATAATGTTGAGTATTCATTGTTTCTATCAATTGTTCTTAATGCGAACAAGTCCCCAATGTATTTCTTTGCTCCACTTTTTCAGAGAGGTAAGTTGTGTCTTGCAGTGTGGAAATAAGTGTGTTAACTATGTTGGACAAATGTCTGCATCATGAGGAGGTGGTTTAATAAGTACTTTGAAAGGAACAAAAGACATAGATTTTGAGGGAAAAACATCCATGAGATAAATCTGTTTAAATTTGGTTTTGCCTTTTATTTTTAATTTCTATAACTCTGGCTGTTTTCTTATGTGTGTTTTTTTTTTAACTGAGGACTAGAAAGGGATCTTGGGTATCTTATCTGCTCTGATTAATGGTGTAAAGATAGGATAGGAATGTCCTGAATAACCGAGAGGCCATGAGCTAGGAGTAACCTAGGCTTTCAGTGAACACAGAGGACTTTTTATGCTGCTGAAGAACAAAATGGCCCCTTGGCAAAGCAACTATCAGGAGGATCCTGTGAGCAGAGAATAAGGTAAGAAAGTGGCAAAGAAAGATATTCTTATTGTAAGAGTTACTGAGTATTACTATCATGTGCTGCAGTAGGTGCTGAGAATATACTAAATAAGACAGGGTCTCTCTTCCCAAAGAGCCCAGACTACACCAGGAGAAGAAATACAGTTATTTTATCATGTCAAAACTCTTGTAACTTAACTAAAGCAGAGCTTTAGAGAAAATTTTATGGTTTAATGCTAATATTAGGAACTAAGAAAGGTAACAAATAACGATCTAAACTATAACTATTTTTTTTCTATTTACTTGGGATTGAGTTTACTCTTTATCATTATCTTTAGCTTTTTTCGATGACAAAATCAAGTTTATCCCATGAACATAAGGTTTTGGTTAATCAATACTGTTAATTAACCAATGTAAGTCACCAAATTAACATACAAAAAAAGCAAAAGAAAATGCACATGATCATCTCAACATATGGAGAAAAAGAATTAAACAAAATTCAAAATGTGTTTATTATAGAAACCCTCATTAAACTAGGAATACAAAGAAACTTCCCTAAGAGTGATCAAGGACATCTATAAAAAAAAAACCTACATTTAACATCATACTTATGGTAAATAGTTTCTTCCTAAGATAAGTGCAAAGCAAGGATGTCTGAGTTCATCAGTTCTATTCTACATTACATTGGACATAAACATTGCAATAAGGCAAGAAAAAATAAAATATGTAAAGAAAGGAAGAATTAAAACTGTTTCTATCTTCAGATGATCCAATTTTTCACAAAGTAGTTTCCAGGAAATTTAGGAAAACAATTACCAGAATTAATACATGAATTCAACAAGATCACAGGATACAATGTCAATTATAAAATTTGATTGCATTTCTATATACAAGCAGAAAACAAACAGAAAGTGAAATTTACAAACTATATAATTGATAATAGCATCAAAAAAATAAAATACTGCAGGTAAATTTAATGCAAGATGTACAAGATCTTTATACTGAAAACCAAAAAATATTACTGAGAGAAATTTTAAAGATCAACTATATGGAGAGATATACAATATTTGTGAATTGGAAAAATCAATATTACTTATTAAGTTATGAATTATTTTTAAATTAATTTACAAAATCAGTGCAGTATCAATTAAAATCCCAGCAGGCCTTTTTGAAGAAACTGATAAGCTGATTCTAAAACTTGGAGGGGTGCCTGGGTGGCTCAGTCAGTTAAGCATCCAACTCTTGATTTCAGGTCAGGTCATGGTCTCATGGTTTGTGAGATTGAACCCTGCATAAGGTTCTGTACTAACAGTAAAGAACCTGCCTGGGGTTCTCTACCTCCCCCCCCCCTCTCTCTGCCCCTCTCCTTCTCACTCTCTCTATCTCAAAATAAATAAATAGCTTTAAAAACTGAAATAAAGAATAAAAGTCACATGGAAATGCAAAGAACCTAGAATCATTAAAACAATCCTGAAAATTAAAATTTTAAACATTTAAACTGCCTAATTTCAAGTGTTGCTATAAGAATTTCTATGTAAATAATTCTATCATCTGAAAATGGAAACTTTTACCTTTTCCTTTCTATCTTTGTATCACAAAATTCTTGTTTCCAGAATATAAAAATAAATGCATACCAACTATAATACTAAAAAGAGAACAATCCAATTAAAAGTAAATGGGTTCACGGATTGCAAGCATGAATATTGTTAAAATGCGATACTACCCAAAGCAATCTACAGATTTAATACAATTTCTATCAAAATATCAATTTTAATAGAACTAGAAAAAAATACTAAAATGTATATGGAACCACAAAGAAAAAAAAAACCTCAAATAGCCAAAGCAATCCTGAGAAAGAACAAAGCTGGAGGTATCACAATCCCACATTCAAGATATACTACAAAGCTGTGGTAATCAAAATAATATGATACTGGTACAAAAATAGACACATAGATCAACAGAACAGAATAAAGAGCCAAGAAATAAGCCCATGATTATGTGGCCAATTCATCTATGAAAAGGGAGGCAAGAAAATACAATGGAGAAAAGACAATCCCTTCAACAAACGGTGTGGGGAAAACTGGACAGCTTCATGTGGAAGAATGAAACTGGATCACTTTCTTACACCATACACAAAAATAAACTCTAAAACAGACTCAAGACCTAATGTGAGAAATGAAATCATAAAATGCTGAAAGGAAACTTAGGCAGTAATTTCTTTGACATGAGCCATAGAAACATTTTTCTAGATGTCTTCTCAGCCAACAGACACAGAAGAAAAAAATAAACTATTGGGATTCTGCCAAACTAAAAATCTTCTACACAGCAAAGCAAACCATCAACAAAATGAAAAGACAACCTACAGAATGGGAAAAGATATTTGCAAATGATCGATCTAGTAATGGGTTAATATCCAAAATATATAAAGAGCGCATACAATTCAACACCAAGAAACAAACAAGCAAACAAGCTAATAATCCAATTAAAAAATGGGTAGAGGACCTGAAGAGACATTTTTCCAAAGAAAACATGCAGGTGGCCAATAAACACATGAAAAGATACTCAACATCATTAATCATCAGGGAAATGCAAATCAAAGCACAATGAGATATCACCTTACACCAGTCAAAATGGCTAGAATCAAAAAGACAAGAAATAACAAGCACTGCAAGCATGTGGAGAAAGAGGAACACTTGTGCACTGTTGGTGGGAATGCAATCTGGTACAGCCACTATGAAAAACAATATGGAGGTTCCTCAAAAATTAAAAACAGAATTACCATATGACCCAGTAATTCCACTAGTGGGCATTTACCCTAAGAAAACAAAAACACTAATTTGAAAAGATATATGAACCGATGCTTATTGCAGCATTGTTTAAACAGCCAAGATAGGAAGTAACCCAAGTGTCCCTCAATAGATGAATGGATAAGAAGATGTAATATATATACACAATGCAATATCCTTCAGTTATAAAAACAATTTAATCTTGCCATTTGTAACAACATGGATGGACCTAGATGGTAAAATGTTAAGTGAAATAAGTCAGAGAAAGACAAATACCATATGATTTCACTCATATGTAGAATTTAAGAACAAATTAAACAAACAAAAAAGAGACAAACAAAATAAGAACAACAAAAAACCAGACTCATAAATGCAAAGAACTAACTGGTGTTTGCCACAGGGGAGGTGGTGGAGGATGAGTAAAATAGATAAAGGGAATTAAGACTGCATTATCATGATGAGCTCTGAGTAATGTATAAAATTGCTGAATCATTGTTATCATACACCTGAAACTAATGTAATACTATGTTAATTATACTTTAATAAAATAAATAAATACATAAAAATAAACAAATAGTATTAATCCAAAAAAATGGGCAAAAGACAGGAATAAACCTTCACAAAGGAAGATGCCAATAAACCAACTGGCATATTGGCTAGTTAGATTATAAACCAGTTCGCCAACTAGGAATGGAAACTGCAGATTTCTTATCATGTTACAAATACACCTACTACATAATCCAGCCATTCTTCTTCTATCCAGAGAAATGAAAGAAATGTACAGGCCCACAAAAAGAAATGTACAAGAATGCTCATGGTAACTTTATAATTGCCAAAAACTGAAACAACCTAAATGTTCATCAATAGGAGAATGGATACACAATCTCTGGGAGGCGCCTGGGTGGCTCAGTCAGTTGAGTGTCCAACTCTTGGTTTCGGCGCAGGTTGTGATCCCAAAGTCATGGAATTGAGCCCCACGTAGGGCTCCATGCTGAGTGCGCAGCCTGCTTGAGATTCTCTCTCTGTCTCTCTCTCTCTCCCCTCTCTCTCTTCCTCAAATAAAACAAACAAGCAAACAAACATTGGGATATTTCTACAATTAAATACTACTTGCAATTTTTTTTAAAGGAATACTCTATTAATGCATGACCAATGTGGAAGAATCTCAAAAACATTACTCTCAGCCATGGAATCCTTATAGTAAGATTCCTCTATACAGAATTCTAGAACAAGTAATGATACTGATAGAAATCAGAATTACTTATGGGGGTCTAGGACAGTGATTAATTAGGAAGGGCCATAAGAGAGCTTTCTAGAGTCATGGAAAAACACTGCATCTTCATAGCAGTGTGGCTTTCATGGAAATAGGTATTTACCGAAGCTCATTCAACTTTAGGCTTCAGAAATGTGCGTTACTCTGTATGTAAATTTTATATCAGTTTAAAAATAAAATTCTCAAGCAAAACAGTAAAATGTTAATGCTTGTTAAATGTGAGGGTGAAGAAATAAGTGGCTTTTATTAATCTATTTTTCTGTAATTTGAAACAGTACCTAACTTTTGAAAATGAAAGAAACTAATATGTTTTCAACAACTCTGTAAGCTGGTTTTCTAGGAAATCCTGACAGCCCCAAGGAGGCACAAGAGACATTGGGTACCGANGGGGGGGGGGGGGGGGGGGGGGGGGGATTCAGTTTGCTATTTAATCTGTTTACCAGGACAGAGAACTTTACATTTAGTTTTAGATCTTGCATGATGAGAATAATCTCATTCATCTTTGACTGTAGCAAACATACATCTTAAGCTTTTCTAAATCCCATAGTCAATGGTTGTGGGATAAATCAAATCTATCAAAATAATCATTTGTTGAGTATCACCTACAAGGGCTATAGTCTCTTAAAAGATTCAGTTCTAAATGCTATATTAATAATTCATAAATAAATACTGATTTCAAGAAGAGTCAAATGTGAATGTGATTTAACATAGACCACAGCCATGCCATTTTGCTTTACTAATGAGTGTGTCCCCCCCAAAAAAGGATTTGATAAAATAAAATTCTGTAAGTCAAGCAGTTTTTCTATTCTTACCAGTTTTGTGGACAGAATTAAGTTATAAAGTTATCAGTCCTAACTTAACAACATTTAGGCTATAATGTTATTTCAGAGTTCTCATCATTTCCTCTGAACTGGCTAGATTACTACCTGTAGTTTCTACCACTTCGAGTTTCTCTGCCCTGACAGATTTATAAACCAACATTTAGTGGACACCTGGTTTAACTCCTGGCCCCTCCTTTCTGGGCCTGCCTCCCTACCTCCAAGCACACATTGTGTGGAGCATTCCCGGGGGGCATGTTTACTAAAGAGTCAGCTGATGGGACCAGGGTGGGAAGCATAATCACCAAAGAGGGTCACATCGGTTAACTCCATCTCTGGATCTGGGGATGGGTAGAGCTGGACCTGGAATCAGAATTGATTCATTCTGTTGCTCTGATGACTGAAGAAGTAACATATAGATTTAGAATTGTTGGGAATAGTATTTCTGAACATGTGGCCTAGGAAACAGAGAGCCAGTCAACAGTGAAGTGAAAGAGTGAAGCCAGAGACAAGGAAAAATGAAATCCTCAGGGTGTACAAGGCTTTAACTCTCTTGGTTCATAAAGTTCAACTGCAGCTCTATTCAACCACCCACCTCCATTTTTTTTTTTGTTTTTTTTTTATTTCTAGGAGACAGAGAGAGAGACAGCATGAGCAGGGGAGGGTCAGAGAGAGAGGGAGCCACAGACTGAAACAGGCTCCAGGCTCTGAGCTGGCAGTCAGCACAGAGCCCGACAAGGGGCTCGAACCTACGAACCGCGAGATCATGACCTGAGCGAAAGTCGGACGCTTAACCGACTAAGGCACCCAGGCGCCCCCACCCACCTCCATTTTTAATTATGCTAGTGCAAAGAGGCTACCATGATTGCAGTCCTAAAATTCCTAGATCTGTATGGTTGGGGAGATCATGTATATATCTCCGATCTCCAGTTATCTGTAATTTCTAACACCTGAATTTCTGCTCCCCCCCCCCATTAACATTTGAATGCAGTAACAGAGACCTGTAGTGGAAGAGTATAAAGTTACCATCCCTTAGATTATCTCTGATGTAATGAAGCTCCACTTAGATATGTAGAGTATTTTATTTAAAGGAGATCAAATCTGTACCCTACCCAGTAACATTCTAGAGTCCTTACTATGTGTCAGGCTTTCTTCTAAATATGTTAGATACGTTATCTCAGTAAATCCTCACAACCACTCAGTGAAGTAGGTGCAGTTATAATGGGTCATGAGAAAAGGGAGGCACAGCACGAATTTAGGGACTCACCCATGGGTAGTAGTAGTGGTGGGTCAGGCACTCAAACCTAGGTGTCTGACCAAGGTTTGTTTTTTTTTTAACCAGCAAATTTCTCCCTTTTATGTGTTTATTTTTAATTGAAGTACAGTTAACAAATAATGTTATATTAGTTTCTGATGTGTAATATAGTAATTCAACAATTATATGCTTTATAAAATGCTCCCCATAGTAAGTGTGGTTACCATCCAACACCATACAAAGTTATTACAATCCTCTTGACTGTATTCCCTGTGCTGTGCTTTTCACTCTCATGGCTTTTTATTTTATAACTGGAAGTTTGTACCTCTGAATCCCTTTCACCTATCTTACCTATCCCCACTCTGGCAACCACTAGGTTGTGCTCTGTATTTATGAGTCTGTTTCTGTTTTGTTTTATTTGCTTATTCATTTGTTTTTAAGATTCCACAGGTAAGTGAAATATATACATGGTATTTGTTTTTCTCTGACTTATTTCACTTAGTATAATACCTCTAAGTCCATCCATGTTGTCACGAAAGGCAAGACTTCATTGTTGTTTATGACTCTAATAGTATATTGTATGTGTATATCCCACACTTTATCCATCCATCCATCAGAGGAAACTTGGATTGCTTCCACATCTTAGCTGTTGTAAATAATGCTACCATTAGCATCGGTGCATATATCTTTTTAAATTAGTGTTTCTGGGGTTTGGGGTAAATGCCCATTAGTGGAATTACTATTTTATATGGTATTTCTATTTTTAATTTTCTGAGGAAACTCCATGCTGTTTTCCACAGTGGCTATACCAATTTACATTCTTACTAAAGCACTTGTTATTTTTTAGGGTTTTTTACTAGTCATTTTGTCTTGTGTGAGGTGGTATCTCAGAGCGGTTTTGATCTGCATTTCCCTGATGATTAGTAATATTGAACATCTTTTCATGTGTCTGTTGGCCATCCATAGGTCTTCTTTGGAAGAATGTCTCCTCATGTCGTCTGCCAATTTCTTAATCGGATTATTTGGTGTTTTGATGTATGAGCTCTTTGTATATTTTGGACATTAACCCCTTATTGGAGGTATCATTTGCAAATATCTTCTTCCATTCAGTAGGTTGCTTTTTCATTTTGTTGACAGTTGGCTTTGCTGTGCAGAGCTTCGTAGGTTGGTGTCGTACCAATGGTTTCTTTTTCTTTTGTTTTCCTTGCCTAAGAAAAATCCAGAAAAAGTGTTGTTATGGCTGATATCTAAGAGTTTACTGCCTCTGTTTTCCTTTAGGGGTTTTATGGTTTCAGATCTCACATTTAGGTCTTGGATCCATTTTGAGTTTATTTTTGTGCATGGTGTAAGAAAAATGATTCAGTTTCTTTATTTTGCATGTAGCTGTCCAGTTTTCCAGCACCATTTATTTAGATGCATTTAAACTTTAGATTGTCGTGTTATAGGAGAAACTGGAGGAGGGAAGAAGAGAAAAGGGAGGCAACAAAAAAAATAAATAACTGATGGGCGTTACCTTCATTTGCCTTCATTTTGAATGAGGATATAAAACCACAAAGCGTGCCACGTTGTAATGCTATTCAAGGTGACTTCCTATCGCAAAAGGGCAAAAAAATCAGGTTATCAAATGGACAAAAAAGAAAGGGCACACTATGGCTTGAAATGTCACACTGCCCAATTTCATTTACTTGTCACTTTAGTAAGTGGGGGTTGAAGAAAAATGAGATGCCGCAGTTCAGTAATTGCTGAGCAGCGTGTAGGTGGGAGAAATGTTTTAGGATAAAAATACCAGTCATTCAGACTGTCTAAATTTCCTCGGAACTCCATATTTTTTATTAAAGGAATTAACCTGACCCACAATCCCAGAAAGGAGGCAAGCATCTCTGTGTCATCAGCATCAGACATGAATTTGTCAGTGTCATTTAGGATTACCTTAATTTCCATGACTCCCAGCCTTCACTCATCTCTCCTTGTTTCCTAATCCTTACTCAATAAAAGATATAAAAGAGATGTATGGTTTAGGATGGCAAGGAATTCGTGCCCCAGAGTCTCCCAGTGTCCTATTAAAATTTTAATTAAAAAAAAGAAAGAAAAACCCTTGTAACATTACTGAAAATTAACTCTAATAATAAAAACTTTTCCATAATTAGGGAGAAATTTTCACTAATTATGACCTATAGAAGGTGGTACTTTATTAATCCCAAAGGCTACAGGGAAATACCATATTGGGAAATGGCTAACAAAAAAAAAAAAAAAAGAAAATGATTTTTATTTCTAAAAGATATCTTCAAAAAGATATAAAGAGGCATGGCCTCTGTGAAATTGAAATGGGAAAGCATAAGCAAAAGATAGAGATGAAGGTAGAAAATGAAAGGGACATTTCTGAACATAAAAGCTGAAAATGGAGTGTGAAGGAAAAGACTGGTGAATTTCACTACACACAAAAAAATTAAAAGTTCACAAATCAAAAAGCCCACATGCAACAAACTGAAGGAATGGTTGGCAGCATATATGATGAAAACTGATTAATAGCCTAACTTTATAAACAGCTCTAACAAATCAACAAGAAAAATGCCATAAGAGGAAACAGAGTAACAATAATTGTGTGATTTCTGGTAAATGTAAAAGAATCCAGTGTGTTTAATAATCAAAGAAATGCAAATAATTATTCAATAAGATAGTCTTTATATCTTTACTTAGTGAAATAAATATAACGTTGTCAAGGGTGAAATGAAAGGATCCTCTGATACACAATTAGCTTAAACAAAATTATTCTAACTGTGAAAGTAACTTTGTGATCTACATCAAAAGCCTAAAAATGTTTCATAATCTTGAACCCTTAAACTTCAAGAGAATTTGTCCTCAGAAAATAAATTCTCACCAATATGTACATGTTAGATCAAGGTGGCAGTATTTCTAAGAGCAAAATATTTTGAAAAAAACCTATAATATTAATAATTAGAGTTGGTTAAATAACTTTTATGCATATATATCAAAAATATTTTACAGACATTAAAAATTGTATTCTTGAATTGCATGTTCATCTTGTAATGTTAATTAAGAAAATTAGAACGTATTCATTAAAATTTTATCAAAGAAAAATTATAAATATATTACATGTATGAAATTACAAAAGCTGAAAGAAAATACATCAAAATGATAAAAAGTGGTTATGCCTGAGGGCTCCTGGGTGGTTCATTCAGTTGAGCCATCACCTCTTGATTCTCATGGTCCATGGGATCAAGCCCCACATCGGGATCTGCACTGACAGCACAGAACCTGCTTGGGATTCTCTCTGTGCCCCTCCCCTGCTCATGGTCTCTCTCTCTCTCTTCTCTCTTTCTCTCTCAAATTAAATAAGTAACCATAGTTTTAAAAAGTGGTTATTCCTGAAGAGCAAAGTTACAGGTGTCTTTTTTATTCTTTATTTCTCTTATTAATACTTCTGAATTTAAAAAATTAGGTATAATGAAACTGTGCTGTTTTTATAGGGAAAATATTTTAAAAGTCACAAATAGATAAAAATAAATACATCTTCACTCATCTATAAAGAAAAATATGAGTGAATGATGTAAGTAAAATCATTTGATACAATATTGCTTCATATAACAGCTATATGCTCCCTTTGTCTTTTGAAGTGTTGGTAACAGCCTAAAAATTTCGATGGCATACAGTTACTGTAAGAAGGTTAATGACATATTTTTTTCTAATTTTCTTTCCCTAGGACAAAATGGCTGTGATCTTTGATGGTCCCCAGAAAAGACACCTGCTCTTAATTTCAGCCTTTCTTCTAAAATCCTTCCCATCATTATTGTCACCATCTCACTGTTCTCAGCAAATATAATAGATCTACCTCTGTTGGTTGCTCAACTCTTCAGAGGCTCTGCAAAATTTAATAAAACAACATAGTTATATATCCAGCAACCATTTTAGACAATTAAATGGAACTTTTAGTTTCACTACACAAATTTTACAAATTGAAGCCTAGGCATTGCTTTGAAGTCTGATGAAAGGAGTAATTTCTATTCCAAGCAACACCGCCACAGATTAGACTTTTTCAAGGATCACTATTAAAAGTTGTGCTTACCACTTTATTCCACAAGATGGCAGACGTGGGATGCTACAAGTAACAAATTGAGTCATTTCTGAACAATAACCAAAAGACTAAGAAAAAAGACCGTGAGAAGGTAAAATAAGGTTGAAAATGTTAAAATGAACGAATATAAACAAGCAAGGGGGAAATATTGAATAACCACAGCTGAGAAATATAAGGGGAAATAAAAGTGATAAATCTCTATTTTTATTAAGTGTATAATTTCAGGATGTAGTTCACTCCCTTTCATACCTTGCTTTCTTTGATTATAATTAAAAAAAAAAACACATATATTCCACAAAGGAAGAGCGGTAACTAAGCAACCTGGAAAAAATAATGCTGGAATGTCTTCAAGTATGAATCACAGATATGCCGATAAAAAAATAATTCTTTGCTATCAATGGTTATCCTAATAACATTATCTTTGTTCTTAGTAATAACAATCCATTCATTTATCTTTCATTCATCAAACACATGTGGCTGTCTCTGTGCAGGCACTGTGCAATCCAGACTTTAAGTGACACTAAAATATATGCATTCCACAATCTTCTACGAGTGATTCACTGTACCACCATCCAGCCCCAAAGAGAGCATTACTTATTAGGTCGCCCAGTGAGTCAGTAACTGAGTGAGGACTCCTTTCCTAAGCATCTTGTGATCGATCTCTCACCATGACCCTGCTGCGGTTTCTCTGTGTGATGTAGCAGAAAACACACTACTCCTAGGCTGACATTTTCCAATATCCACCATCACTGTACTTTGGCTCAGCAAGTAGCTATTTAGAGGGTAAACATACTCATTTGTTAAAAGTTCAGATCTCACAATTACTGTTTCATTTCTTTTATAAATATTTCTTGAATTTCTACTACACCCTAGATACTCAGTTGGGTTAAAAGGAAAAAGTTACGATAATGCCCTCCAGAAATATTACCCGGTAAAAGGGGAGAAGTGGTGTGAGAAGGGGAAGGGCTGACATGGAGTAATGGTGGGCTGTGACACCACGTATCATGAATGCAGAATTGGAACCCAGAGCCCATAACAAAGGGGTGTGACATACACAAAGCTCTTTATCACATGTGAAGTGGAGCAGTCAAATACCCAATCCAGGGTCATCTGACTGCAAAGCCCGTGGCTTTAAGCTCTGGTCTACTTTACACATACTATACGAAAAGCAGTATGTTCAGCCTCTAGTATCATAACATCTAATAAGATATATGTCTTCCCAGGGTGCCTGGGTGGCCCAGTCGGTTAAGTATCAGACTCTTGATTTTGACTCAGGTCATGATCTTATGGTCCACAGTTTCAAACCCCACAGAAGGCCTCTCTCTGGGGATTCTCTCTCCCTGTCTCTGCTCTCTCTCTGTCTCTCTCAAAAAGAAACAAACATCTAAAAAGAGAAATATGTCTTCTCTTTAAGCCACTTATAGTCCAGTAATAGGGATAAATAAGTATACATATCACTTAGAAGGGGTTATGTTTGTAAAAGTTCTAGAAGGCCAGACAGGTGGCATTATTTGTAGCTGGGAAGAAACAATAGACATTCTGTGAGTGAAGTGACACTGAGCAAACCTTGAAGGATGCATAGGACTTGGGCTGTGATATTGGGCACAAGTGATGGTTCATAAATTGTGAACTGGGCAGAGGGAGCAGTGAGTGGTTCAGGGTGATAAGTGTGTCTACTTCNATATAATATAAAATTATAAATAATATCATATGTGTGTATGTATATATATATATATATACATATAAATAAATATGATGCTGGTAAATGAACAAAGAATGTCTAACCAGAGAAAGAGCTGTGCTGGAGGAGACTGCAACCATCAAGGAAGAGGAAGTGAAGGACAAGCATTCCAGAAAAGGTGTGAACAGTATGTGCCCAAGTTCTAAAACAAGAACACACAAAAAGGACAAAAAGAAATAAAATTAGAAAGATAAATTGGAGCATAATAAAGAAATGCCATTGTATTGGCATAGATCGTGATTCTAATGACAGCCAAGACAGTTCCCAGATTTAACTGTGGCTGGAATCCAGGGACCACTTCTCTTAAAGGCATTTGGATTCCAAAGCTAAAAAGTAGACTGTACTGTGCACATTCCATTTGGTGACCCCAAAAGGGCAATTCCCCTCTTAAGGGGTATCTTGTCTGGTATCCTACAATCTAGGTGGAAAAGCAGTTTAATTCTTGAGCACATTCGCTGGAAGGAGAGATATAGCTAATAAAATGGGAATGTAAGGTGGTTTATAGTGCAGCAAAGATGACCCTGGCCTTCCATCCAGACTGTGTGGAGAAGTTCCAAAGGGCCATCACTGTGCTTAGTGACAGGGTATCCGGTCAGAATCAACAACGATTATCCCTTGGTTAGTTTCCACATCTCAGCAGTCTGCACTAGCTGCTGTGAAGGTGCCGATGTTTGGCCATGCTCGTGTCATGGGTCTGAATTGTGCCAGCAATGTCCCGTCACAGTGTTTATCATGTAATCACGTCCTCACTGGACCAGTCCCATCAATGGGTGGACCAGATTCAGTGTGCCCTTGCAATAGCCATCTTTCTCTGGCTTTGGAATCATTCATCTTCACTTGGTGATGGTTCCCACACTTGGCAAGTAAAATCAGGGACACACAAAGACACAAACAAAACACACATAAACAAAGACACAAATCTGCAATTCAGGATGGCAGATTGATCATATACCTTCATCTCTCCTCCCTTCCCAAGATACCACCTTAATTTATGCTAATTGAATGATTCACCTCTATTCCAAAGATTACTTTGAATTTAAATTAGCCATTTCTGAACCCCCAACAGTTAGAACAGTTTCACTGATTCCTTTTGGCTGCAGTAGAAACTAGAAGCAAAAGTTCGGCCCTACAAGGCCTTCAAATTGGGTAACTTCTCTCCCCAGAATAGAGAGGATGTGCAACAGTGCTCTACACTGTCGTCAGCCTTCAGATTGCAGGTCGCTGTTGATGTGGCTTCTATGCTTTCCCCCTGGATCCTTACTCTTTTCAGTGCTGGTTTGGGAATGGGATTAAGTCTCTGGTTATTTCAAGAATGTCACAGATGAACTTATCAACAACACTAACCTACTTGGACAAAGAAATATTTCTGAGTCTCTGATAATTGGTCTTTATCCTTCCACTAAAATCATCACTAACCGAGACTAAATTGCTAGTGCAAAGCCTCACTAGAAATCACCTAGTGGCATTCATTTTCTGGGTCAAGGATAGTGGCTCTATCTCACTCTTCTACACAATACTAATCCTTTAGTCTACCCCTTCCAGAATTCAGCAGCACAATATTTGTCTGCAATTCTTAACAGTAAAACAGGGAGATTTCATGAATATAAAAAAAGAATAGTGTCTCAAAATAGTGTCTAAAAAATCCTCAAAAGAGGATTTTCAGTTAGGTAGGTTGAGGAAACTCTTATGTTAAATTAAACTGACCTGACTTTGTCGCCATGGATTCCTTAGAGCTTCAGGTGTGTTACCTGCACTCTGAGTCTGTGAAGGCCAGTAGCAGGCATCACTTACAAAACTTACTGAATCACTCAAATCTTTCATGGATACAAAGAGCTAGTGGTTTAGAGAATGAACTTGAGAAGATGCTGAGCTACTTAGTAGTGAGAAAATGGCCGGCTCCTCTTTCCACAGAAGAGCCAATAGCATGGTAATCTCTGAGAAGGTAGTGGGCAGGCAGATTGAGCAATGAGTAGACAATAAAGAAGTAAGACAGTGTAGACTCTTCTTTTAGTAAAATTCAAAGAAGTGGGATCAGACAGAAAGGACAGAATGGGATTTGGGGCAGATGTGTTTTGTACTGCTTTGTTCATGGGTTCTTGTTTCTGTTTCCATTTGTAATGTGGAAGATATATGTCTATGTTTGTAAGTAGTACTGGGAAAGGGTCAATAGAGGGGCAGAATTTCAAAATACAAACACATCTTAGGAGAAGTGTATTTTACAAAAGATGAAAACATTAGCCAAGCCTGGGGGCAGGGCAATGCCAGCAGTTAGTGGAAAAGTTCAAACTATGGACCCTGATGTATTGGTCTGGGAAGGAGGGAAATAATAACTATAAGACAGATGAATATACTGTCTTCTACTTTTTCAGTGAAGTAGAGATAAGATGGTCTTCGTGAGTGAAAGGGAAATCAGTGTGCCAAGGGCTGAGGTGAGAAAGGACAGTTGAACAGAACAATTGGGGAGCGGTGGGGGATAAACTCTTTCATTTCATTTTTTTCCATCTCTTCAGCTTGGTGCCAATATTTTCCTTAGCTTTCACTTACCATTTATGCAAGGTTTGTATATGAATTATCTTTTATTAAAAAAAAAGGAAAAAAAGCTTGAAATGCCCAGATTTCTCCAGTTAACTTTACACAGAAAGCTGCAAAGCCTATTCATGATATGATTAGCGAGGACAGTGAGGAGGAGAAAGACAAGGCAGCTGAAGGAAATAGATACTTATTCTCTTTCAGGGGAAGGAACATCAATTATTTATTTATTTATTTATTTATTCATAAACAAAACAACTGTTGAGCCTAGTCTTTGGGACTAGATTTGAACTCCTGCATCAGGAGGGTAAGTGCAGGAATAAATATAATATATGATGTCACTAGAAATATTCGAGTGTTGTTTTGGGAGTCAAATGAAGTGGCAGGAAAATAAAAAGCCCTCAATCCAGGCTGCACATGTTAGCACTACAGTTTCCACAAGAGGGCAGCATGTCCTCATTTTTGAATAGAGCCTGGACTAGGTTTTGCTTCCATTCTCTTCTCCAGTCAAGATTTTTTTTTTTCCTCCTAGCAGACGGACCGCTGCTAAACATAAACGTGTTTGGTTTCATCAGGGAACGCTGATGTGAACCTAATACACTCTTTCCCTATACAGGCACAGGTGATATTTTATTGGATACATGCTCGCCATTTTCAGGGACACAAGCCTGACACCGCATAAAAAGCATGTTAAATGACAATGGTGACAGTGGAGAAGCTGTTTGAGATCATGTAATTTCGTTCCACACAAGCTGACAGAATTTTCCTTTTTAATAAACATTTGTTGACTTTCAGAAAAATCTACCCGTCTCTCTTTGGTGAGTATATATTCACCAAAATCTTATAGCAACTTAGACTCCTTAATGTAAAAATATGATGAATGGGGTATGTTTCTCAAGCTTAAAAAATATCAATACAATTTCATCAGGACCTTGCTTCTAATATAAATATTATATTACAATGCTTTAGTCTTCTAAGTGCCAAAAAGGTGCTAGGTACTATGGTTCATATAGTTATAGAAAATACAGTTAAATGGAGGGTATTAATAATGTAGGAATCCAGTTTTTATTAATTTTTTATTTTAATTCAGAGGAAGACAATGCTGTGGTAGATGTATTTTCCAAGTTGGCAGAAACTGTTTTAATCCCACACCATTCATGTGAAAGTCATATTAACCACATAAACTACTTGGGCATTTTGCAATTTAAGTAAGTGTAATTTAATAAAACATCACAGAATTTAAAAGAAAATTCTGTTTTATTTTACCCTCATTAACTATGAAACAGGTTTGTTTGACTGGGTTTTGTTTTTGTTTTAAAGTCTCTGAAGCGAGTTGCTTTCCCAGAGTTAATTCTTTACTAATACATATCACCCTCCAAATAGAAGATTTCCCATCAAACTATTGGCATCCACTAAACACTAATAACCTAAGAATTCAGCCGTGCAGAAAAGCAATCTGAAGTGTCCAGGAATGAATTACTTGTTCCACAGATAATCTTGCCTTTGCACAAAAGGAACAGAGGGAAGAGAACTGCATTGTTCTTTTGATAACAAATAACAGAGACCCTCCCTGAATTTCACCTTTGCCTACTCCAGGAATGAGGATGGAAATGTTACCCAAAGCATCCTGGTCCCTGCTCATTATAATTCTGCAAAGTCCTGCCATTTAGGAAACGTGTCTCAGTTTCCGTGGAGATGAAGCAGGAAGGTCAGACTGAGCTTTAATCAAAGGTATCTCCCTGCCGGGGTAAGAGGCTTCCCTCCCTCATATATATGGCTTTAATTTGGTTGCTTTTTTTTTTTTTTTTCTTTTTTTTTAAGGTGACAA
>NW_027528370.1:592323-606103 GCF_008692635.1 Crocuta crocuta | reverse complement strand
TTTAAGGTGCCTAAAGCCATGTCGGGGCCTGGCCAGGCTGTTGTTCATTAATCCCTGAAGCCGAGTGAAGACTCTGATGTTGTCATTGACAATTTACTCTTGCACTATTTCCCTGCTTAACTGAGAGGGATTGTGTCACCGGCACACCATCAAAAATACATGAAGGACTCGCCCCTTATTAAGAGGTGTCATGTCAGTGGAGCTAACATTTATAATGCAGCCCTAGCAATGAGCAGTCCCCATCCTTCACAGGAGGCAAATGGGCACAATGACTTGAGAGGAATTATCTTTTCCAGGAGAGAATGTATTATGCTGTTATTCCATTTCCTTCAGAGACTTCTCACCTTTTTCTGAAGTCCGTCATAGCTTCTTCCCTCACCTATGCCTCAGCAGGATCCAGCATCCTCACTGCCATGTGTACGTACCCCGGCCCCCTGACTCTCTCTCTCAACTCCCCACCCACCTCTGTTTCTGGAAAGGACTAGATCATCTCCAACCCTTTTGTTCCATAAGAGAGAGAATCCTTTTTATTTTTCCAGTGTTTTAGATACCATGATTCATTCATTCTACATTAGGTGGGAATTGTTGATTTCCTCTTGAGAAGCCTGGCTAGTTAGAAGGACTGATAAATCAGGTTGTTTGGGGACTTATAAGGGTGTCGTAGCACTACCTGGTAGGGCATCTCTTGATGCCTCTTCCTCATTTTTCCTTCTGTCTGGCTGTCCCCTGCCAGCTAAAAGATCATTAATAGCAGCTTAATTTGGGGCCATTTCCAGGAAGTGAGGAGCAAGGAAGGCCTGCTATATGACCTTAGAAGGCTGCTTTTCTGTGATCTAAATAAAGTCTTTGAAATTTCCCACATGGAATCTAACCATGACTAATGATATGAAAAACCATCGTTGTATTTCAACTATAAGAATTTAATGACCAACATTCGAAAATCTCACCCACTCATTAAAATTGTCAACGAATCATTCATCGACCTCCCCGCCCCATCCAACATTTCAGCATGATGAAACTTCGGGTCACTACTAGGAATCTGCTTAATCTTACAAATCCAAAAGATTTATCCAAAGATGTTGCATTTGGATTTATCCAAAGACTCCAAAGATGTTATCCAGGATTACAGACTTTCAAGAGGTCTAGGACCTTCACCATGTCCTCCTCTTCCTTCATCTTAATAGCCTTTCTCTAATAAAATGCCTGTCCTTTGGCTTGAACACCTTGCACTATAGAATATTCAAGAGATTAAGTAATAGTGCTTCAGGGAATCAAAAGAACCATTCTGTTAAGGCCACAAATACCTCCCTTCCTACTCTTTGGTTGCACATATTACCTCCTTTCACCACTCAGCACCTACACATTTGAAATCTAGTTACCGTAAACAGAATATTATACCAACAGAACATCCTGGTACCTCTGTCTCCAGTCCCAGTCATTACCCTCCTGCTGCCCAATATCAAGAGAATCAAATTCAGATTCTTACCTACAGGTCTTGCATTCTCTACCTCATGAACAGCCACATTTTCTCTCTGTCTTTATAATCTTGCAAATGTTAAGACTCTTGGTTGAGAGCGGCAAAAGGGGACTCGCAGGAAAGAAAATAATTTGTAGTTCAGAGATAAAGGCATCTCACAGAAATCCAGAAAGGGTTGACCAGCAGACCACAGTAAGAGCAGAGACTCAGATGGGGTTCATGAATGGAAGCAGGACCTTGGCAGGGCTCCCCATTCCATCTCTCCTGAGTGTTCTTCAGTCGTTCTCAGTTTGCTCTCGCCCATGCTCTATCTCAGCTGGTATCATTTTCTCTGTTCCTATGGCATAAAAGCACAACAGAATTATCTTCCCCAGAACAAATTTTAAAATGCACGCAAATACTTTGATTGGCCTATGTAGGGACATTAATCTTGAGCTGTACACTGTGTTCGGGTGTATGTAGATGTCAGTACCCAATGCAACCAAATGGCCAAATAAGGTCAAAGAAGGAGAGGATGGTTACGGTAAGCTGAATAATGGTCCCCAAAGACATCCAGGGTCTAATCTCTGAAACCTTTGAATATTACCTATGTGGCCAAAATGACTTTGCAAATGTGATTAAGTTAAGGATCCTGAGATGGGACACACCAGTCAGAGTGGCTAAAATGAACAAATCAGGAGACTGTAGATGCTGGCGAGGATGTGGAGAAACGGGCACCCTCCTACACTGTTGGTGGGAATGTAAGCTGGTGCAACCCCTCTGGAAAACAGTGTGAAGGTTCCTCAAAAAATTAACAATAGAACTCCCCTAGGACCCAGCAGTAGCACTGCTAGGAATTTACCCAAGAGATATAGAAATGCTGAGGCATAGGAGCACATGTACCCCAATGTTCATAGCAGCACTCTCAACAATAGCCAAAACATGTTAAAAGCCTAAATGTCCATCAACTGAAGAATGGATGAAGAAGACGTGGTTTGTCTATACAATGTAATACTATATGGCAATGAGAAAGAATGAAATCTGGCCATGTGTAGCAATGTGGATGGAACTCGAGGGTATTACGCTGAGTGAAATAAGTCAGGCAGAGAAAGACAGATACCATATGTTTTCAATTATAAGTGGATCAGGAGAAACTTAACAGAAGCCCATGGGGGAGGAGAAGGGGAAAAAATAGTTGGGAAGAGGGAGGGAGGCAAACCATGAGAGATTCTTGAATACTGAGAACAAACTGAGGGCTGATAGGGGTCGGGGAGAGAGGAAGGGGGGTGATGGGCACGGAGGAGGGCACTTGTGGGGATGAGCACTGGGTGTATATGGAAAGCTCTGAGCTGTCACTACAAAAGCCCCCAGAATATGGCCTCAGAAGGGGGGTGACACAGTGTTGGCCAGTGACTGACTTCTAGTTAGCAACTTCAGACACATGCAAAGAAAGTACCTTATGACTGAACAACTAGATATGAATCGTTTCTGCTTTAAGGAAGAAAGGTTCAAAAGAAGTAGGAAAAGCAGTGAATGGTTACGTGGAAGGAAGTTCAAAGAGAAATCAAGTATGAGGTTTCTCAACCTGAACAGAGAAAGAAAGAGAGGTGTAAAGCCCTAGAAAGAACTCTACATCAGAAATTAGGGCTCTGTTGTTCCTGATTCTATTTATAGAGAAGGGTAGGTCCTCTCACCTTCTTAGTCTTTGTCTAGGCATCTTTGACATCAGGGCTTAAGTGACATGATCTTGAAGATCTCCTCCAGCTCTGGGATACTGTGATTCTCAAACTTCTGTCTAGATTTTGGCCTAGACATTTCAGTGTTCAATTCTGGGGCTCCTACCTTCCTGTGCTTTGGCATGGTAGATACACTGACATAAAATTTTGCACAACTAAAATGGGAAACCCACAGATGGTCATGTATAAAACCTCAAAGATTATTTAGTAAGAAAGACAACCAGAGAAGCCAAAGACAAGAACCTTGAGTTAGCCATGGAAAAAAATGTTCACAATGGGCTGCTTACTGAGGCAAATGTCAAGATTCCTCAAGGAAATCTGGAGAGAGTTCTGCAGAGTCGAAAGCAAAACACAAACCCATCAGCACCACTAAAGGGAAGAACACATTTCCTGGTGATGGTGGAATTTAACGGTAGCATGAAAACAATGGCACTTTTTAAAAAATAAGGTAATTTCTGTGTTTAGGAAATAAATTGAATATTAACAAATGTGCCTGAAATTGTCACATCAAAACTTACTTTGTCCTAAATTCCTCATCTATGTTCCTTTTGTCAGCTAAAATCATAGCAATCTTAACAAAAGTTATTAGTTATTTCAATCTCTAAAAAAGAAAAAAAATGGCTATAAATTGTTCTTTCAACAGCCTCAAATCATCTGCATCGCTTTGTCGTGTATATGGAAATAGAAAGGTTTTTGTTCGGTCCTGAAACTCAAAAAGGGAAGCTATGTGTGCCAATCCAATGTTGCCTTTGTTTAAATGTAACAGAAAAATCCAAAATACAGTGGTTTAATCAAAAAGGTTTCAGTTCTTCCCTCATTAAAGTACATTCAGAGGTTGACAATCCGTGGTTAGTCCAAGGACTTCACAATGACATCAGTGGCTTCACTCCTATCTTCTGCCCTGTCCTCAGCAGGAGGCTTTGCTTTACATTGTTAATACATGGATACAAGATAGCTGTTCCAACTTCAACTCACTCAGCATTCTAGGCAGGAAAAAAGAAGGAAATGCAAAGGGCAAAAGGTGAAAGACTTATTTGTTCCCTTTCAAAGGCTTTCCTGAAAGCAGCATCTACTTACATTACCAGAGCTATGTTTCTCTTTAGTCATCCCCAGCAGCAGAGGAGGCAGGGCAATTCATGTTTTAAAACTGGGTACCTTGTTTTCTTAAAGAACATCAGGATTTCTTTTAGAAATAAAGTAAAGGAGAATGATACTGGGTGTACAACTAAAATGTCCACCATATTTTTGAACAATTGTCAACTATTTTACTTGTTTCAATGAAAATGATCATCATGGCTTCTCTTATAGCTATTTAAAAGAAGAAGAAACACACTTTAGTAGTAGGGTGTGTCTTCATTAAGAATCCTTGTTTGTATTTACAACATGGATAGAACTAAGTGAAGTAAGTCAGAGAAAGACAGATATCATGTTTTCACTCATATGTGGAATTTGAGAAACTTAATAGAAGACCATGGGAGAAGGGAAGTGGAAAAAATAGTTTCAAACAGAGAGGGAGGCAAACCATAAGAGACTCTTAAATACAGAGAACAAACTGAGGGTTGATGAGGGGGTGGGGAGAGAGGAAAATGAGTGATTGGCATTGAAGATGGCACTCGTTGGAGCACTGGATGTTGTATGTATGTTTGGAATCTACTTCCAAAGCCAAGACCACACTGTATACACTGTATATTAGCTAACTTGACAATAAATTATATTTTTTTAAAAAAGAATCCTTAGTTTCAAGCAACTGTAACCAAGTGACAAACTAAGGCAAAAAAAGGGGAAGGTGGCTTGTTGGACATGTACTAGCTTATTTCATAAAAGTGAAGAAAAGTTTGAGTAAGTTACTCTCAGAAAGAAAAAAAAATAAAGATGTTCCAAGAGTGTCTTGGAGTTTTTCTCTACAAATCTGCCAATAACAGATATAGACCACATAGTGCACCATACAAAATAGCACCCTAACATTGCAAAGTGGCAACTGCCAGCTCATGTCACAGCTGGGTTTTTATTAGGTCATTGAATCATCCTCTAAGACCATTGTTTTCTGAAGGGCATATGATAGTGTCCAGTAATCCCTTGGGTATCATCCCATTGCTTACTACCTTTGCTGTGAATTTAGAGGTCACATGTTTACTCTGACAGAGTATATAACCTTCAATAAACTCAAAGAAGATGAGTGTAGGTATAAAGGGAAGAAAAAGAAATATAAGTCCAGAGCATGCATATCTATTCATATAGTAAAAGAAAAAGAAAAAAAGAAAGAGAGAGAGAAAAGAAAAGAAGAGAGAAGAGAAGAGAAGAGAAGAGAAGAGAAGAGAAGAGAAGAGAAGAGAAGAGAAGAGAAGGGAAGGGAAGGGAAGGGAAGGGAAGAGGAGAGGAGAGGAGAGGAGAGGAGAGGAGAGGAGGAGAGAGGAGAAGAGAAGAGAAGAGAAAAAAAACAACCTCTGATTTATTCACTGATGAAAGGTGCCCAGTTTAGTTGATCTAATTACTGGGTATCCAGAAAGCACCCTTGAGGTTTGGTGCCAGATTGTGGTTCAGAATTCAAAGCCATTGCTTGAAAAACTGGTCACTCAGCAATGATCCTAGATGGGCAAGTCAGATCTAGTGAGGAGAAATTCATGAAGTTAAACCTAAGCAAGAATAGCATCTATCTCTGCCACCATGTCTACTTTATTCATAAGACAGCTGATTAAAACCTGTAGTGGCTAATAAAAGAAAATGACTGTTATCTATAGCCCATCCTGTCTATCTAATTACTAAGAGTCTCTTCCACAGTGAAAGTCTCTGAAAGGTATACATGAGATACAAATGGTGTCACGCTCCAAGCTCATTCTGTGAGATTCAGTCAAACCATTCCTTAACTATCTTGTCAACAATATCCTAATCTTGCTCTTTCCCAACAAGGGTCACACAAAAACAATTGCCTAGAAACCAATACAGATCTTAATTTTAAGCCAAATCTCCTTGTAGGCAAAGTAAATAGCAAATTGCTCTGCTTGGTTTTCTGACCAGAGGGAGATTTAATTTTCTTCACCATCTTCCAGGACCACTCCTATCTGGAGCTGTGATACAACAGGCTACTTCCAATTCATATCAGTATTCTACAGACAGCCAAGTACAAGTGTTTTATCTTTAGCCATGTGGTTATGGGAAACTACCCATGAAACTATCTATAGGTATGGAATGAGGAACTCACGGCAATGTAAACAATGGGAATGTGTGCAACCTGATTGTGCAAATGATTTGTGCCTTTGGTATCTGATTTGATGGTGAAATATTACCAGCTATACTCAGGTTTCAAGCTAAGTATATCAAATACCATTAATTGCTTATGAAGAGTTCAAAGCCTGTAGTTGTCTGAGAGCAGGGATTCTGTCTTCACCAGAGTCCCTTTAAAATCTGGGAGCTCTTTCTAAAAAGGAGGAGTTACCTAGGAAAAACATGGCTCTGCTCTCAAACTCTAGAGATCATGACTGGATTGTCCCAATAGTACTCATCACAGACTCCATTGTGCATCCTGGTCTCCAAATGGTACTTTTGGAACTGCTGGGTAATTAGGGTTGAGTAAAAAACAACATGAACTTTGCTATGAAAGAGCCAAATCTCTTGGTCTGGGAAATTTTCAGATAAATTTATAATTCTTTCTCTCTCTTTTCTTGCAATGTTTTACTCTAGATGTTTCCTGGCCTCACACACTGTGGGTTTCACCACCATATGACTTGCTTTGATCCATGGAATATGGGTGGATATGACAGTATTCCAGTTCTTAAAAGAGACTTTAAGATGTGACGTGTATGAATTGTTCTCTTGTAGCCTCGCCCTTCACCCAGAGAACAGCACAAGTAGGTGGTACTCACAAGTAGCTTTGGGCCTAAAATGAAAAGACCCATAGATCAGACTTGAGTCTTCCTGGCTGCCTGTAGGACAGCTGTCATGGCAATGTGTGATTCAAGTAAAGGAAAAGTAAATGCTTATTTTTGCAAGCCTTTCAGATTCTCAAGGCTTTTGTTACACAGTAAAACCTACAAGCTGACTCAAATAACAAATAAAGAGGTCAGAGACAATACACAACATGCTTCTTTCAAATATGATACAAACTGTCTTCAGAATTGTAGAGGACTATGGTGCCCTGTGCTGTGCCTCCTTCCCCATGGTAGAAGACACCAGATATATACACTTGTCCATTACTTTAGAAATAATATCCTGGGGGCGCCCTGGGTGGCTCAGTCAGTTAAGCATCTGACTTTGGCTCAGGTCATGGGATTGGTTTGGCTCAAACCATAGGATTATGAATTTGAGTCCCATGACGGGCTCTGTGCTGACAGCTCAGAGCATGGAGACTGCTTCAGATTCTGCATCTCCCTCTCTCTCTGGCTCTTTCCCCTGCTCACACACACTCTCTCTCTCAAAAATTAAAAAACAACAACAACAACAAAAAATTTAAAAATAAATAAATAAATAAATAACATAGAATTAATATCCCAGAATACTCTAAACCATAATGCCATAGAAATGTCAAAGTATCAAACTCCAGATAATGTTGTAGGCATTACTTCCTAGCCCTGGAATCCAAACATCTGTTGTATCCCACATTTCCTGTTCTCTCAGGCCCATCACTTTAACATCATCAGTATAATGAACCCATATAGAAGCTACTGTTGATGGCTTACCCAAACCTCCTTGTCCAAGCCAGTGCACCAATCCCTCAGCTCCTTTGAGTATTACAACTAATGACTTCTAGCTGCAAACTTTTGCCCAGTGGCTACAGGCAGAAGAGATTTTTTTGAACCGTGTCCCTCATGGTTGACTGTGTATCAAAGGCTTCTAGTTTTCCATCCCAGAATATGCTGGTGTGCTCCCACACACACTCACTCCAAGGACCAATTCCAAACCTGGCTTTATATATTTCCTGATCTCTCCCCTGTAGGATGGCTATTTGGGTTGAGGTTATTAGGGTTGAAAGCAAGAGAAATGGGTTCTGGCTAGCTTAATTGAAAACATTATTGGAAGGGTATAGGAGTGGCCCCCAAACTAAAATAGGGGTTAAGCAATGAAGATCTGAGATATGAATAAACCATGGAAACTCCAGAGACCTTTATAGTCGTGTTCAAAGACCCTGTCTTTGGTAGTGGTTCTTGAGTTTTCCTGCACATTATAATTACATGAGAATTATAAAATTCTCTAAATGAGTTCAAATCAGAATCTTTTGGAATACGATCCAAGTATTAATATTCTTTAAAATCCCAGAGGTGACTCCAATCGGCAGCCATTGTTGAAGGTACCTGTATCAAAATCACCTAGAAGGCTTATTAAAACAGACTGTCGGACTTCAATCCCATAGTTTCTAATATACATAAAGATCAGTTAGAAATGATCTGCATTTATAGCAAGTTCCCAGGTGATGCTGAACTTGGGTCTGAGGTGGGCCTAAGATTCTGTATTGCTAACAAACTCTGATGTGATCTGAGGCTGTGGATACTCCAACCACACTTGGGATAGTAAAGTGTGGAGCAGTGGTTCTCAACTTTAACAAGCACAAAAGTCATTGCAAACCTTGTGAAATACATCCTCTCGTACTCTACCACCAGATTCTGAGTCATTGGTTCTGATGTGAGAGTCAACATTTTCTATGTCTAAGTAGCTCCCAGGTGATGGTGACGCTGTCAGTTCTTAGACCACACTTTTTTCTATACATTTTTGATTGTCACACTGTGGCAGATGGGGAGAGAGGGGTACAGAGGGTGTGCTACTAACATCTAGCAGGTAGAAGCCAGGGATACAGCTAAACATCCTATAATGCACACATGGGACAGCGCCCACAACAAACTGTCCAGCCTAAAAGGTCAAACTGTCAGGGTTGAGAAACCCTGATCTGGAGGGTGGCTGTTAACAACACTCAGTTGCTCCTCCCTAGCTATCCATCCTGATTTTGTAATTCCTGTGAAAAAGGATAGAATTGTCCCAGCGTAGGCATCCACCCTTGCATCAATCAACTGTGCCAAAAGGCAAGACCTTGGAGTACAAACAAGACCACTGGAGACTCAGTCCTTAGAGAGAAGCAATAGAAGGCAGACAATGAGCTGTTCTGAAAGTCAAGAGAAGGAGGGTAAGGTACAACTTTAGCCAAGACAATCGTGCTCACCAGAGCATGGTGGCAGTGGGTAATAGGCATCTTTCTGAGGAATGATGAATGATTGAGTCTTCATACACACAGCAGTCACTGGAGCTGCTGCTGTAGCCTAAACAGCTGGGAGCCTCATTCCAGGCTCCTGAAGCCCAAGATAGCTGCAAAGAGATCCCAGTATTTCTTTACTTTCCATGTGTCCTTGAAATAGATCTCCATCCCTCAGGTACAGAGCCTATTTCTTTTCCTTGCAAACTGAAACATGTACACACACACAGGCACATGCATATGGGTGTGTGCATGTATACACACATACACACAGAGTGTTCAATATTAATTTGGTTTGAACTTTTAATCTATCCCCCATGAGAAACTGATGAAACACACGAGCATTTGAGGGATGAAGGAAATGATCTTGCCCTCGTGTTTACTTTCACTTTGGTTGTTCAATTCTGTCTCAGATACTAACTTCTTTATTCTATCAGAGTTTGACCTGGCATTATTACTTTCCTGAATGGGAGTAATAATGGCTACCCACTACTGAGTACTCATTTAAGCTCTACATATACATATACATACATGCATATACAATACATGAATATATATGCATATTTTAATCCTCATAACTTTCTTATGAGGTAGTAGTATTATTATTAATGAGGAAAATTTTCCATAGAGTGTTATATAACCTGTCTAACATCATGTATTTCCCAAGCAGGAGAACTGGAATGTAAACCCAGGTCTGTAAAACACCAAAATCTTTTTCTTATCCAACTATCTTCTTTTGTCTCCCACTCTGGACTTTTCCCTACTTCCCAATCCCAAGCATGAGACATAATACAGCCCAACATCCTCAGTAGCTAAAACGGGTCAATAAAATCTCACAGGACTGTTATGAAAAACAAATTTAAACCAAAAATAATAATCAAGGTTGGTTAACACTTATAGTACTTACTGCTTATTGAAGACCATCTGAATACTTACCTGAGATATATAACACCAGTTAATAATAATAGATTTTCATGTCAATCAAGAAAGGTATATACCACATGAATGACTTCAGGCCAGATGGTGAAGTAAACTTTGGATGAGAGAACCCCCATTGGAACCATTTCCTCCACAAAGTTGCTACATATAAGCCTGTTACTGCAAGTCACTCCCTACAGATCACCCAGAAACATGCTGTCAGATCAGCCCAGCTGGAATGAACCCTGGGTGTCAAAGAACATAATAGGAATTTCCCAATGCTTTGTGGATTTCAGACCCAGTCCTTCACTAGCTGTTACAACAGAGGGTAAATGAGTGGAGCATGCATGTGCCATGCCAGCTCCTCAGAAGGTTGTGTCTCACTTAGATCATCAGAGCCATCGGCCAGATGTCCTGCCATCCCTTATGCTTTGCACAATGCCAAGTATTCTGCAGATGGCTCCCCAAGTACTAAATAATAACGGTGCCTAGCTTTCAAGGGCTGTTTGTGGTACAGTCATTCTTTATACTCATTCTATTAACTGCTGTTGTCTTCACTCTTGGTGTGAAACAGTATTACGAGTGACAAGATGGACACCTGGTTAAAAGACATCTTCAGAAATACAACTCATTGCTCCCAATCATTTCAAACTGCTACAGCATTTGACTGGAGCAAAGCATAAAAAATGTTAGTGGCTTGTCCTTTATGCTAGTTGCAAAATTTACAACCACCCCTCCACCTGCATCTTCTCTGAGATCCTATCTGCCTTTGAGGGCTAACATGACATAATTCTACTCCACTGTATAATGTAATTGTGAAGAGGAATTTTCTGCTTGGAAGAGACTGTCTCATTTCAATATGCTGTGACATCTTTTGGAAACCAATATCCTCTATAATGGGGAATGGCTGCAGATCAAGGGCAATCATTTCTGTGATTTATGAGCAGTGCAAGCAGATGGTTTTTTGAATATTTGGCTTTTTCCCAAAAACCTCATGCAAGCTAAGCTGTTGTATCTTATTGCATGAAAAGCTTCTGATTCCAGGTAAGGGGATGGGCTGACTCAGAATCTGACTTTGTACTTGAAAATTGGGACATGCTGCCAACCTGAAGAAAGCCAAGGAACTTTTTTTTTTTAATTTCTCCTACAGCTAGCAGCACTCATAACCATAGACCACACTGTAAGCCAAAATAGAGAAAGCCAGATACCTGGTCTGGAAGGTGAAGATGTCTCACTTTGCTATGGTTATTAGATTATCAATTTTCTCCCCTCAAGACCTGTGTGAATCACAGGGAACACTATTAGTCTGGCAAGAATTAATTACAGCCCTGATAAAGGTGACCTTCCAAACAAAAGCAAAAAGGCAAACTAGTCTTTTGTGGTGAAGCACCTGAGAAGTTAGCAGAGTTGACTAGGAGTCTAAACAGGACCTTGAAAAATACTATCTAATTCAAGAGGAGTATGTTGGGCTCTTTTTAAGTGGGAGGCAGGTCATGATAGGAAATTTTAATTCTCTATATTATTCAATATTTTGAAATTTGAAGGCTTTAATTTCATTTGGTTGATTTTTTTCACAGGTAAAAAGAATGGGAATTTTTTGAGGACTAAGGAATGATAGTGGATAAAAATATACCATTTCATCTCAACATCAGAAGACTTGGGGATATTGCACATAGAAGTGAAGGCAGCCAGTCAGAGTGACTTGAAACAGGAAACTGTGAAAAGTGACTTCCTCTACAGTCAATATGCCCCACAATGTGTCATTAGCCTGGGATATTATTTGTTGCTCTTTCTTTTCCGGAAGGAAGTGAGTAAATCAGAGACTTTAATGATCCTACATTCTTTCCTGTAGCAATTAAGCCCCTCCCTCTCCTTCTGTTTCTCAGGCCCAGCAGTATAACAACCTTCCCCTATTTAAATCTGTGTGTTCATGAAAGGTTCTATGGCAAACCTCCGTCTCTGACAGATTTCCCCCTAGAAGGTACCAAACATTCCAGAAATGAACGATGAGGCCTCTAGCACACCCACCGGTAAAACTGAGACCACACTTGGCTCAGCTCACCTCTTTGCCCTGGAAACAGGCACTTGCACTGTTCTATCCATTTTCACAGCTTCCCAGGGCAGACAGCGGAGTCCTCCTCAAGGATCTTGAGGTTCGTGAGTTCAAGCCCCACATCAGGCCCTGTGGTGACAGCTCAGAACCTGCTTAGGATTCTCTCTCTCTCTGGCTCTCTCTTTCTCTCTCAGGATAAATAAACTTTTTTTGTTTTAAAGAAGAATGCAGACGGGGCGCCTGGGTGGCTCAGTCAGTTAAGCGTCCAACTTTGGCTCAGGTCATGATCTCATGATTCGTGGGTTCAAGCCCCACATCAGGCTCTGTGCTGACAGCTCCAAGCCTGGAGTCTGTCTTCAGATTCTGTGTCTCCCTCTTTCTCTGACCTTCCCCTGCTCATTCTGTCTCCCTCTCTCTCTCTGTCCCTGTCCCTTTCTGGCAAGGACAGAAGTCTAGAATCCCCACTCAACCTTTGTTGTCAGAGGTAAGGGAGAGCAAATTTATATGGTATTTTATTTTTAAGTTTGACTTCCACATGATCATTGCTAGTATATAGAAATACAATAGATTTTTCTATGCCTATCTCATATCTCATATCTACTGAACTCACTTATTAGTTCTATGAGTTTTTATGTAGATTGAGATTTCTTTGTAGATAATTATGTCTTCTGAAAACAGAAACAGGCTTTTTCTTCCATTCTAATCCATGTACTTTTTAGTTCCTTTTCTTGCCTTATTGCCTTAGCTAGAACTTCTAGCACTATGCTGAATATAATTGTTGAGAGTAGATATCTCTTACCTTCTTCCCAATATTAGAGGAGTGCATTCACAATTAACTAAAATATTACCTGTAGGATTATGTGATCTTTATCAAATTTAAGCAGCTCCATTCTATTCCTACTTCTGCTGAAAGTCTTTGTGGTAAATATGTATTGAATAATGTAAAATGTTTTTTGACATAATAGATAGTAAATTATGACAAATGCTTTTTCAGCATTGTTTGTGATAGACATGCAATTTCTTTTCTCTGTTATGTTAATATGGTGGATTACATTGGTTGATTTTAAAATATTAAACCACCCTTGCACTGCTGGAATAAACCCCACTTATTTATGATGCATAATTCTTTTTATATTTAGCTGAATTCTACTTGCTAATATTTTGCTAAGAATCTTGCCTCTAAATTCATGAAGCATATTGGTCTATAGTTCTTTTTTTCGTGCTATCTTTGACTAATTTTTTAAGTTTACTTATTTATTTTTAAGAGTGGGAGTTAGGGGCGGAGAGAGGAGAGGGAGAATCCCAAGCAGTCTCCACACTGTCAGCACAGAACCCAACTCAGGACTCATGAACCGTGAGATCATGTCCTGAGCGAAAACCAAGAGTCAAATGCTTAACTGACTGAGCCACCCCTTACCTCATTTTTTTTTTTTTTTTTTTTT
>NW_027528370.1:569733-592115 GCF_008692635.1 Crocuta crocuta | reverse complement strand
GCTTTCTTTTCCCCCCCTTTTTCTTTTTTTTTTTTTTTTTTTTTGTATCAGGGTAATACTAGTATCATAAAATGAACTGGAATATACTTCCTGGTTGTCTCATTTCTGGAAGAGATTGTACACAACTGATGTGAATTCTTCTTTGAATGTTGATAGAATTCTCCAGGATAACCATCTAGACTTAGAGATTTCTGTCTGGGGAGTTTTAAAATAATAAATTCAATTTCTTTAATAGGTACAGAGCTATTCAAATTATCTATTTTGTACTGGGTGAATTGTGGTAATTTTTTTTGAGGAATTGGTCCATTCATATAAGTTATCAAATTTATGTGTATAAAATTGTTCATTGTGGTCTCAATTGACAGCATGGGAAATATGAGTGCCCTTCTTAACCTGGGCAGTGATGAGGCCCTTGGCTCCCTTCTAGATGTCCTCTGACACTACTCCAGGAGGAGGAATAGAAGTGCTTCATTACTGGGTGGGGTTGGAAGCCCACAATTTCTGTGTGGTATCCACTGACACAGCAGAGTGTGTGAAGCCTCCTTACTGCCCAACAGATATGGAAGTTTTGGGTCATTATTCAGCTTTCTCTGATACCACTCTGACCAAAAGGATGAAACACCCTGTCACATTATGGCAAGGACAGAAGTCTAGGATCCCCACTCAACCTTTGTTGTCAGAGGTAAGGGAGAGGTCAAAGAGTTTCTGAGGTTTTTGCTATAAGGGTGCTTATTGTCTAAAAGCTTTCAGTCTTTCTAGGCTTCCCCTTAGCTTTTGGTGGGATTTTTAAATCTGTATCCATTGGTTTTTCTGGGCTGCTGGCTTCTTTAGCTCCAAATCTGGGATGTATGAGGCAGAGAGAAAATCCAGAGAATTTAGCACTGTGTCATTTGTTGGGTCCCAAGATGCTCAGTTAGTCTGACTTCTCTCCTCCCTTCAAAGTCTTCTTATGTTTGTTTTATAGATAATGTTCAGGGAGTTTGTACTTAGAGAGAAGATAAAGAAAAGCATGTCTACTTCATCCTTTCAGAAACAGAAAGGATGAAAAAGATTTATTTTCTTTAAAAATAAAATTATTTTTAAAATCTTGTCCAGTTCAAGTGTATCTTAGGATAATCTTTTTTTATCATACATACTAAATACAAAGTCTCTCTATATACATGATTGATACCATGACTAAACAGGAAATTCAGAGTTAGGTCTCAAATTTTTACTTACTTTAAAATTCTATAGACATTACCCCACTGACATCTAATGTTTATTGTTATGCTGGATTAAGACCAGCCAGTCAGTTCTCACTACTTTTTCTTTGTTAAAGATTCTTAATTTACTATTAAAATACAAAAATTTCACCAGAATATGTATAAGTGTTTTTCTTTCACCCATTTTTATGTGCTGCTGCAGGATGTTCATCTCAAGAAGATTTTACACCATTATTTCCTAATGCTTGCTCTGTTCAATTTTTTTTCTCTTCTCTTAGAAGACCAATTTTCTGTAGGTTGAACTTCTGTTCTTTGCCCTATACACCTGTCCTCTTCTTTCTTGTTAATATCTTCTCTTTTTTTCTTATCTTCTGGATTCTAGGAAATTGTTGAAAGAAGTCTTTCAAGTCACCGTTACTTCTCTTAAGAGATGATTTTTATCTGTATTCTAACATATACTTTAATTTCCTCATTACATTTTAAATTTCTTTCCAATTTAAACGTTTCTTGACAGTTCTCTTCATACTTACAACTGTGTAGAAACTCCTTTCCACTTTTTTTATGTCCTCTTTCTTCTCTCATTTTCAGAGATTCTGTGCCTTCTGAAAGTTAATTGAGTGCACAATTAAGATGTGATTTTGTTCCCTCAAGTAAATCTTCTCTGGTTGAATAAGTAAAATGAGAAAAAGTAATCAAACATGACAAAAATGTATGTAATTAAAAGTGAATCTCTCATCCCAAATATTTACTCCTTTCCTAAAATCAAAAATTGTTAATAATTTTTCATTTCCTTCCAGAAATAATTTAGGTATACAAGAGCATATAAATGTATATTTATGTTTTCTGGGCTTTTTTTTTTAAAGTTTATTTATTTATAGAGACAGATCAAGGGAGGGACAGAGAGACAGGGAGAGAGAGAATTCCAAACAGGCTCTGCACTCTCAGCACAGAGCCTGAACTCAGGACTCAAGCTCATGAGCCATGAGATCATGACCTGAGTCAAAATCTAGAGTCGGACATTTAACCAACTGAGCCACCCAGATGCCCCTATGTTTTCTGGTTTTAATACAAATGGGAGCATTTTATGCTAGCCTTGCTTTTTTCACTTAATACATCTTGAAGATCATTTCATATTATCATATAGTAGTCTACCTCATTCTACTAACATATAAGAGATAACACTGTTCTCAAAGTAGTGCACAAATAGCATTTGAACAAACACTATAGCATGCTTATAAATACCTCATATGCATCACAGAATGGCTATCACATCCATTCATTGAAATAACATTGTTCTCAAAAATTCAACATTATTCTCAAAGTAGTGAGCAAGTCCCCTGAATGAATCCACCATAATTCATTTATCCACATCACCATGATGGACATTTAAGTTACCACAGTATTTAACCATAGAAAGTGTTCTTGAAAAGCATGGTCTTCCCTTGATTGTTGAGTTATGTTTTGGGGGAAAACTACAAATATTTATTGCTCTTTTCTCTTTTTTTCCTTCTAATTCATTTTTTCTAGTTTGTATATCCTTAAATAATCAGAGATATTTAAACTTGGTGCTTGCCTAGCAATAAAGTGACTTAATTTTCCTTTCCTCCCACCCCATCTACATTTTTTCTGTGTCCTCCTTCCATACATAAAAAGAAGGTGCTGACTTATCTTACAGACCCTTTCAAGAATGTTTGAAGGAAAACAAACCACTATGTTAGTTTTTATCTGTGGGAGGTTGAATTAAAGGAGATTTTCAGTTTTATCTTTAAACCATTTTGTTTTATTTTAATCCTTTATACTGAAAAAACATTAATGTTATAAGAAGAAAAAATAATGCAATAAAAATTTAAAATACAGCATTCTCCCCAGTTCAACAATCCAAAATATGGAAATAGGGGCCAATGAAGATGAAAAGTGTCCCAGAATAGGAATTTTATCTCTATTTCATTTTTCAAAGTTTACTGAAGCCATTACACTGGTGGCAAGCTTTCTGTTGATCTTGGCCCTTATAATGGGAATAATGGATGCTCTTTAAGGCCAACCCCCAAAATGCTTCCCCCTTCTTTACTGCTAACAAAACCTCAATTTTATTTAGATTGAAAACAAAGCACAAAGGATTAAAACAAATGAAAGTTTAATGAAAAGACTGTTTAGAGCCATTTGGGCAGGGTCCAAGGATCAGCAGCAGCAGAAAAGTAAAATCCTACTCTAGGCCTGAAGAAAAAAAAGGACAAGAGGTTATTGAATCCAAGGGAGAGCACGAGCTGTGGGAGAAGGCCTCCTGGAAGTATCTGTGGCTTTTAGTATACAGAGAATGGCAATACCAAAACCGAAAGAGAGCTGGAGCCTTAGAAGCAGCATTACCCAATAGGATTTGCATCCAGTGGCAGTACATGGAGGGAGAAAGCAGGGGAAATAAATACCCCAACCATTCTCTTCTCCCGCTTTCAGATATCTGGTCATGTCTCCTAGTACCAAGACTCAATGAGAAGCCAAACTGGCAAGGGAGCTCAGATGATCTAGGCCACAGACATCAGCCCCCTGAGGTACAGAGCAGGTTAAGAAGGGCAGTGAGACTTACATCTTTTATGTCCTGTCTCACGGTCCCCTGGCCCACCATTTTGTTCTGGCCATTTCTATGTCAACCAGCTGCAGCAATAGCCCCTGGACTCAGCTATCTCCTATTCCTCAGGAACCTTTTGCCTTCACTGGGTGAGACCCCTACATGAGATTAGCCTGCCTATCCATGCTGCAGAATGCTCCAAGTGTACATAAAAGGAAGCTAGTGGATGCTGGGGCAACCTGTGACGAGTCAGGATTTGAAGACAGTCAGTAAATATATCTTCTTCCATGCCTTTTTAAAAAAAATTTTTCATGTCTTTATTTTATTTTGAGAGACAGAGACAGAGAGTGAGCAGGGGATGGGCAGAGAGAAAGGGAGACACAGAATCTGAAGCAGGCTCCAGGCTCTGAGCTGTCAGCACAGAGCCCGACATGGAGATTGAAGCCACGGACTGTGAGATCATGACCTGAGTCGAAGTCGGACACTTAACTGACTGAGACACCCAGGCGCCCTTCTTCTTCCATGTCTTGAACAAACCATTCTGGGAATGGAAGTACAGAGTTCTTCAGAGAATGTTTAGCTAGATTGAGCCCCAGTTGTCCATAACAATAACTAATGCTCAACTTCAATAATTCCATTCTTGGATTAGCTTTACCTCCTTCTCTGTGTTACTAATCTTAGTCCCCAGTTAGTGGTCCCCAACATCAAATCCCAAAATAACTACCTTCATGTATTCCTTTTCTCAAGTTCTGCTTTTGGAAGAACTCGAGATAAAATAGATGGAGAATGGGTAGTTCTGGAGGAGCTAAAGGAGAATAAGCAGTTTGGGTGTCAATCCTTCTCCCAAGTGATGCAGGGGTAAGGGAGCCTATTCCAAAATGCAGGTATCAGTTCTGATTGGTCTACAGTAATGTTTTAATTTTTTTAATGTTTACTTTTTAATTTTGAGAGAGAGAGAGACAGAGCATGAGCAGGGGAGGGGCAGAGAGAGAGGGAGACACAGAATCGGAAATAGGCTCCAGGCTCTGAGCTGTCAGCATAGAGCCTGGCGAGGAGCTTGAACTCACAAACCCCGAGGTCATGACCTGAGCCAAAGTCAGACAATTAACTGACTGAGCCACCCAGGTGCCCTACAGTAATGTTTTAGAAAGTGATGAGTGACCTGCTTGAGTCAATGATAAAAGAGGAGTATGTTTTTCTACTTTATAATGTAACAAACTGTAGTTCTAAACAAGGGTAGTTCTAAACAGGCCACCTAAAATGTGAAGCTGCTGCAAAACACACAATGTTTCCATTTGGTTCAAAATCTAACTCTGCTGGTTTGGGTAAAAATATACTCTATCAGTCCAACAAGAGTTTATCATCTCCAAATTACTAGTGCCACAATTACAAATGAAAACTAGGGTTCAATAACTTGAAAAAGAGGAAAGACAAAGGGAAGCTTGCAGTTGCCACCAATGTCTAACCAGAGTCCAAGGGACGGGAAAGTCCTAGGTTATATTTTGTGTCAAATATGTGGTTTGATTCTCCCATAGTTTAGAAGATGTGCACACTCAATTCTGATTCTACAAGATAAAGTTAATGGTGTAACCAGGGGTTGGCAAACTTTTTTTTCTTTTTAATGTTTATTTACTTTTGGAAGAGAGAGAGGCAGAGTACGAGTCGGGGAGGGGCAGAGCATGCAGGAGATGCAAAATCTGAAGCAGGCTCCAGGCTCTGCGCTGTCAGCACAGAGCCTGATTCAGGGTTCGAACTCATGGACCACGAGATCATGACCTGAGCTGAAGGTGAATGCTCAATTCACTGGACCACCCAGGTACTCTGGCAATTTTTTTCTAGAAACAGCCAGATATAAATATTTTAGGCCATAGAGTCTCTACAAAAGCAGACAGGAAACACCTAAACAAATGGGTGTGGCCATACTCCACTGAAACTTTGATTTCCAAAAGAGGTGGTGGGCTTGATTTTGCCTGTGGGCTGTAGTTTGCTGACTCTGGTATTAACCAAGCAGCCCTTTGTTGCCACCTTACAAAGAATCCACCTGCACCTCAATTAATACTTTCTTCAAAATGTGATTTCATCAGTACATAAAATATTAGACTATCCAGCAGCTGCCCTCCAAAAATTTTGTTTTCTCTTAAAAATACCAGTTTTCTAATATTTGTATTTCTAGGAAAAAAAAAGTCAGATCAGCAAAATATTGTCTAATGGATATGTTAATTTATTCATCTCACAAAACACTTTGTATCTCACTCTGAAACTTCTACTCCCCCAAAATGAAATTGAAAGCACAAATCTGAAAACCTATCATAAAAGTCCATCAATTTAAAAAACACTGAGTAAGAACTAAAGAAAAATACATTTCTTCAAATACAATCACATAACTAAACCAAAAAGTAGTCTCCTGGAGATAACCTTATGTTAAAAGATTTTCATGTTTTCTTGAGAGCCTTTCATGCTGAAATCTCTAAAAGCCCACTGGCTGCACACAGTGTCAAAATGCAACAGTGATTTAACAACCCCAGGCAAAATTATATAACAAAGCTAGGCTATGACGGAGTGTATTTCTTATCCAGTGGTAAGTAATCTGCAATTGCAGATTAGAATTTGGTCAGGGAGCAGAAGCTAATTGCAATACCAGGCAGAGTGTACTCAAGGTTTAATTTACATCAAATAGAGAGGAGGCTTCCAGAACCAGGCGTTGAACCTCATGTTGGAATGCTATAGCTTTTCCTAAAGCAAAATAACACACTACCAACATCATTGTTCAGCAGCACCGTGGGTATCTCTGTGGGACTTTTCTAACAAATTACTGACAAGAGTTGGCCCTATTTAATCCATAATCACGAATGCCATCAGTGCCTATGGTTAGAGGACTATAAAGCCAAAGAATAGCACACACTCGGGTCTTGTTCAGACTAAATTACTACAGAAAAAGGGCCAACTACCAGAGTAACTGTGGCTGCATCTTTAGATAGTCTTTTCAAAATAGTTATTTTTTTATCCTGAGGATTTAATGAAAAAATAAGCAATTCTTTTGAAGTTAGGAATTTCTTGTTTTTTTCTGATTCGCAAATGTTTAACTTTCCCATTAAATGATGATTTTATTTATCCACACCCCCATTTTCTATCAAAGATTACAGACTTCTCTTTGGCATCTTCTTTAGATGTTCTTTAAACTGGATCATTTATCATAACAGATAATGATTTCCAGTGGGCTTATGACTACGTAGTATACTTTGGACAGATTCCAGCAGATACATAAAGAACATAAAAACCACTAACCAAACACCGAAATACTGGCAAGCAAATAGCGACATGTGTGTTCAGGTGGGAGTATATGGGGCAAGATTCCTTCTGACTTATATTTCCTCACAAGGCCTTCCTGCATGGTGGGGTATGCAGAAAAGAAGGAAGCCAACATTGGGTGAGCTGGGAGATAGATAAAGCATGGCAGATGAAATAGGAAAAAAAAAAACTATTTAAAACATGCATGTGCTGCTGAAATTAATGGGATCTGGAATAAATTTGCATAAACAGAGAACAGGAGAAGTGATTTGATTATGAAAAGCTACAAGGGTCCTAACTGGGGTCACATTAAGGCCTTGTTTAAGTAATCCATGCAACATTAGAGGTCAAAAGAAAGGTATCTTATTTGTCATTCACGTACATTGATTTCATCCTGATAACAACCCTGTGAGGTAGATATATTGTAATCAATTTCTTGAAAAGGAAGTAAAAGAAATGTGAGTGACTCATACAAGCTCATTTGGCTGATAAAAGGTAGGATAAAAAATAAAAGCCAAACACAAAACAAAACAGAAACTCAGATCTTTTAGCTGTCGATCAGTGCTACTTCCACTCTACCACAGCACTCAGATAATGAAGGACAGAGAAGCAAGATGTCACAATCTATGCACTCCAGCACTCATGGGTAAAATAATTTTTAAGTCAGTCTGAAATGTTTTATTTCAGAAATCAGTATTTTCCTCAAGCCTTGCCAGTTATCGGCTATGTGGAGGACGTATTCAATGGCAATAACTCAGACTTCACTGGCTTGCCTCCTACCTTTGTTACACATACTCTCAGCTCTTCGCAAGCTCCTCCATGTGCATCCAGGAGTTTTGACAGTGTCTGAGGAGATATCACAAGCTGCCCTCTCACTCCCTCCAAGGCCTGCCTTTTCAGTGATGCCCATTCCCTTGAAACTGCCTGAGGGCAGTCCCTCTCAGGACCACTCCTATAGCCATTTCCATGACAATATGGATGTGTGATCAAATTGGCCTTACCAGCCCCTCAGCTTGACTAAACTTCAGACAGGCTGCTTCCTGACTCCAGCCCCCACCCCCACCGTCTATCTCCCTTTCTTAGAGCATTCTCTTTAGAAAACTTGGAATTATAAACTCTTTCCTGGCCCTTTGAGATGTAAATCTTCTCCCAGCCTCTTGCCAGTTTTACAACCCAGGAATGTCTTTCTCAAGGACTTGGGAACCATCCCTTTGAAATATAACCACCCCAAAAGATAGGGCACCTGTTTCCCAGTCTGTCAGAATGTAGGAGCCTGATCTTGATAAGTGCCAAATAGCAAACACAGATGGACTCCACTATATAGACCAACCTCCCCACTAACATCCTCCAGTTACTTTCCACGAGCTCACCCCAGTGTTTAAAAATTCTCCAATCTTTTGTCAGTGCAGTTTAGTTTCAGTCTTGCTCTCCTATTACGATGGTCTTGAATTACACTTGGCCTATTTAACTCCATCAGTGCAATTTCTCCAGAGCAAAAGTGTCACCACCAAAAACTCTCAGACCAGTAAACCCCCAGAGACTCCAAGAGATACAGCGTTAACACCTCTCTCCCTGACTCACACTTTGTAACTTATGGTGAAACCAAAGCACTATCAGGTTTCCCATATTTCATGGAGTCTTTTATGCAGAGTTCCTCTCTCTCTGGCTGCAGCTCCTTAGACTCAGGTAGGCACAGTCTGACAAGCAAATGCCATGCTGCTCTCTACATCTCAATTCCTAAATCAACTGCCCAAACAAAACAAACCACTTACTTCATAATCGCCATCCCCCATGCCGCCTCACTTTTTAAGATACAGATGAACTTCTCAGACTCACTCACCAGATGGCAATCATCCCCATTCATGTTTGAATTCTACTGTAGTCTAAAACTGAGATTTCTGTTTCACTCAGATGAGTAAAACAGTGGGTTGGAAGTGCTTAAAGATACAACGAATGAGGGGAAAAACGAAATATTCTCAATTTTTCTTTATCCTCTTTGCACTATTCGAAAGACATGGTTCAAATGATTATTCACAGAGTACATGTAAGCACTCATGGGCCTTCCATCACACACTCATTTCTCAATTAAACTTTAAATGCCTGCAAGTTTATAGCCATTTTACAAGAAAGAAAGAAAGAGAGAGGAGAGAGAGAGAGAGGAGAGAGAAAGAGGAAGGAAGGAAGGAAGGAAGGAAGGAAAGACAAAGGAAGGAAGAAAGAAAGAGAGAAAATGGAATGAAGTAAGAAAGAGGAGAAAGAAATGAGAGAAATGGAGAGGAATGAAAAGGTAAAAGGAAAAAGAAGACTGGTAAGGTAGAAATCAAAGGAAGTCAATTTCAGTTCAGTATGAGAGAGGGCTAAAACAATTACAGCAATTCGACACTCAAATCAAATGCTGTATAAGAAGATAATTTTGTCCATGTGGGGAGTTAGGTAGAGGCTGGAGACAGTCATTCAGGATGCTATAGAGGAAATTCATGTATAACGTAGACCTCTCAACTTATCCAAGGACCCTTCCTACTCTGAGATGATGCTATGTGATGGGATTACTATTTGTAAAATATTAATATGCTGGATCCTTTAATGACACTTTAATTTTTTATATATTAGCACCCCATGAATAAGATGGAAAATATCCCCCAAATATAAAGCATTTCCTTCTGAAATGAACACCTAATAACAGAAAGTTATTTTGGTCAACATATCAACTTCAGGTCCAGGAAGTAAAAGCATTGAGTGGTCCATTTAACTGGATATTATATAGGTGCTATTATCTTTATTCCTTGGCATCATGTGTGAATTGATATAGTTATTCCTCATGACAATCTCCATGCAATTAGGCATTGCTTACTCACGGCTGAATGATCTAAGTAAGCGCTACAGAGAGAGGCAAATAGTTCCTTCTCTTTTCTACAAGTATTTCACAAGAGTATTTTCCAGAACTCTGTGCCAGACATAAAACTACCACAGAAGACAAAATCCATACTTTTCAATGGGCATTGTTAAGGTGGGGAGCAGGGAGCAGTCTCCAGACATGCATCAAGTATTGTCTTGGAGTTGATCTCCCTCACTCTCAGGTTGAGGAGTGAGCAGCTGGGCTCCAGCAATGCTAGAAATCAAGCCAATTAGCCTGACATCTTGGGCACTGGCCTAGATGAATTTCTGGAGGTCACCCAATCTTACTGGTGTGGAAAATCACAGAACATTAACAGCAAGAAGCAACTACAGACTCTGAGATACCCTAGTCTTAGCTCTAGGATGTTCTAAGCTTGTGGGTAAGTCACCTAACCTTTTTGAACCTTAAGATCTCATACACATCTGCCAAAGGAAACATCACATATTCTCATTATCATCAAGTATTGTTGTAAAACAAAGATGAAAATGCCACATATATGTATGTATTGTTTAAGTGGCTATTATTTGGCGAGGAAAAGTGAAGAGCCACTCCCATGCTAATTTGGAAGGACCCAGACTGTATGATTTCTATGTGCCTGGTGCCAGAGTCACAGAGAGAAAAGGTAACAGGCTGCAGCAGCATTTATGGACAGGCTGTAGCAAGGTAGAACAGAACTGGAGATTATACTTCTTATCCTTCACCAATAATGTCACCTACTAACC
Organism: Crocuta crocuta; assembly: GCF_008692635.1. NCBI lineage: Eukaryota > Metazoa > Chordata > Mammalia > Carnivora > Hyaenidae > Crocuta > Crocuta crocuta. The sequence goes on along the minus strand of NW_027528370.1, from coordinate 581,444 downwards.
AAGACTCTAAATATAGAATCCAAGGAATTCTACTTGGGCTGAACACAAACGTTTCCTCCTTCTTCACAGCTGAGTNGGAGCTGGCAGTCAGCACAGAGCCCGGAACCCACGAACCGCGAGATCATGACCTAAGCGAAAAGTCGGACGCTTAACTGACTAAGCCACCCAGGCACCCCAGCTTAGTATATATTTAAAGCTTATAAATATATGGTTACCATGAAACTTATCCCCCAAATGATGCTGTTTTTTGTTAATAGAAAAAATTTTAATGATTTGTAAAAAGGGTTTATTATAAAGCTTTTTAGCTCTAGTGGGATAGAATGCTAAGAGTAATAGCGGGTTCTCCCCTTGGCTACATTGTTTCATTCTGCTCTAACTGCTATTATTTACATCTTTGATTTTGTTACCAAAGAGAGTAAAAGCCCATTATAGAAAAAAAACATTTAAAGAATTTATTGGTATTGTGTGAAATGCTCTGCTTATCAAATCAACACAAATGGAGAGCAGACTTGTCTGTAATTGTCGGGATTCAGCGCCCTTGGAATTGTGTCAAGAAGAATATAAACAGGCAAACTTCCCGTCCTCTAAAAGCCCATATGTACCCCTGGCTCAGATGAGGGTCTCCGATTTTAAAACTTGCAGTAACTACTCAGAATCACAGTATTCAGATTCCAGTTAAAAGTAAAACATCTAACTACCCTTTTGTGCAAATATAATGCTATTTTTTCTAAAGGTAGGAGAAAATACTTTAATACCAAAATTGGAAATATTAACCATTCTCTTTCAAAATACAGCTTCAAAAGGGAACAATTCCGTTTCTTTTCTTTCTTTCTTTTTTTTCTCTAGTCACTGTCTTCCTTTTACTTTTACCAACAATATTTTAGGGAGGCTTCTCTTCATCAAATTTTACTTTGAAAAACCTGAGTTTAAATCCTGTTGGCATTCTGGGCTGCTCTAGTCAAAGCACAGAAAAATACGGGCAAAGCATACTTTTAAAGTCAATGTGTTGCCTTAGACACTAACCAGTTGCTAACAAAGATGCTTTATGAATCATGGATCAAGTGAATAGCGTTTAAAAAGCACTTGCAAAAAAAAAAAAAAGCACACACTTCCAGAAGTATCCATCTAATGCATTTTAGGGGAACCCAAAACATCTCACTTCTGAAACTATGGAAGTAAAATTTTTAAAAGGCTTGTATTTATCCAAATCTACACTTTCTTTTGTCCCTTCTTCTTTTAGGGTGCATTACTTATTTACAATGCATTCTCCCTATGAGAGTCTGTGAAAGACACCATCCTGTTTGCCCAACACACTTGTAAAGAATGATAAGCACATGAACATCCATTACTGAACATCTCCATAATAAAGTAGAACAATTTTGGTAGCCAAGGGAATGGGAAGTGCACACATAGACACAAAGGCTAAAAACAATGATGAAGGTCATTTCCAAAGTTGTTCTAAATGCATTTATAGTGAGAATAGTTGGTGAAGGTCTCTTGAATTTATTGTAGTATTAAGATCAGATACAGCTTTATTTGATATTTCCTCTTGGGTTTTTCCATTCCTTTTCCAAAATTTTTTATGACTGATATTTTCTTAAAAATGAAACTGGAGCTAAAAGGAGTTTAAGAAAACATGTTAAGGGTGCCTGGGTGGCTCATTCAGTTAAGCGTCTGACTCTTGACTTCTGCTCAGGTCGTGATCTCCTGGTCATGAGATCAAGCCCCATGTTGGGCTCAGTGCTAAGCATGGAGCCTACTTGGGATTCTCTCTCTCCCTCTCTCTCTCTCTCTCTCTCTCTCTCTCCCTCTGCGCCTCTCCCCTGCTTGCACACTTCCTCTCTCTCTCTCAAAATAAGTAAATACACTTAAAAAAAGAAAAGAGGTTAAGTCACAGAAGAGATATTCTGTGCATAAATTACTAGCAGAGCTGTGAACAGGAGGAAATTTTATTCCTACCCAGTCCTGCTTGAGAGTAAGTGCTAACAGTCTTCCCTTTTATCTTGGCTTGCATCTTAAGCGTTGTGAAATCCACACTTTATTTCTGAGGCTATGAGTTTCTAACCATTAAAAAGGTCAGTTTCAAAGGAGAGAATTCAAATACTTCTTATAAAAGCCTTGGGCAAGTGTCAACGGAAAATCCTCTCTGTACCTCTACCCCAAAAATTAGTGAGGATTTTTCACACAGATTACACGAAACACATGGCATTGGTAAATGACATTCATTCAGCTTGTCTCCATATGGTTTCCCCAGGGAGGGCTTTTGTCTCCCAAATCCCCTAATGTATTTTGTCTCACCAAATCCCCTAATGTATTTCCCATCCAACTCTTCATTCTTCCACCCCTAACCCAATGAAATTCTTTACCTGGGGAATTTCTATTTTTAAAAAGTATATGTTCCAGACTCCTTTGCAACTAAGTATAGCAGAACCAACTCTGGCCTATAATATTTTAATTTTTCCCCCTAATGTTTATTTAATTTTGAGAGAGAGAGAGAGAGAGAATGTGAGCAGCAGAGGGGCAGAGAAGGAAGAAGACACAGAATCCAAAGCAAGCTTCAGCCTCTGAGTTGTCAGCACAGAGCCCATCACAGGGCTTGAACTCATGAACCAAGAGTCATGATCTGTGCCAACGTCGGATGCTTAACCAACTGAGCCACCCAGATGCCCCAGGCCTATAATACTTTAGCATACTTCTGAGAGTGTTTGCTTTTCCAAATTGCTTCCCTCCTCTTCTTTCTGCCTACCCAGGACACAGATGTGGGGCTGAAAGTGCAATATTGTGATCATGAAATCACCATGTAAATGAGAACCAGAGATAAATGGAAAACAGAGCAAAAAGAGCCCTGATATCGTGGAACTGCCTTGCCAACCTTTTCTGGATTTCTTTCTAAATGAACACATTTGGTTAAGGCACTTTGGCTGGTTTCTGTTCCATGCAGCCAAACACAATTCCTAACTGATAACCCTAGTCATTGCTCATCTAGTGACTCCTAGAGGGAGTCTATGATGAGCTCATCATTGCTCCCAGAGAGAGAGGCAATTGGACTTGTCTCTGCTCTCTTTCCTATTTACTTTTATAGTCATTTTTATTAATTTATTTTAGCTTATTTTTTAGAGAAAGAGAGAGTGTGCATGTGCATGACTGGGGAGGAGGAGAGGGAGAGAAAGAGAATCTACACTGACAGCATGAAGCCTCACTCGGGGCTCAATCTCACAATTCTGAGATCATGACCTGAGCTGAAATCAAGAGTTAGACACATAAACAACTGAGCCACCCAGGCACCCCTATTGTTATAGTCTTAATGCCTGTGGCCCTGTCTCTTTCAGAGTCTTTCCTTTTAATTCTCAAGAGACTGTTTTGCATCCAATTAAATTCAGCTTTTTATAAAACAAAATCTTTAGCTTTTGAAAATATTGATTTTGATGTGGATTTCAATAGCCTATTTTGGAAGTCAAAAACTGAACAGCCATTGATTCTCTCTTTGCTTTCCAATTGTAACAATCTTAACTCTCTTCAAGACAATGTGGAAATCTTTGACTACTGAAGGAATGATCATACACTTAGAAGTATGAACAGGAAAATACAAATTTTATTTATGATATTATATTAAGTAATCTTTGAAAAAAGAAAACAGGCTTACAAGTTTTTCTAAGCCCTTTTAAATGTCCAAGTTTTTCTTGTTATAGTCAATAAGCTGGTTTGTAGGTTTGTCCTTGAGAGCAATAGGAAGCTCAAGCTTAGCCCTTACTCCCAATGTACACATACTCCTCCAGTGCGTGAAAACTATCCTGTGGTGGGCACCAAACCAATCGAATACCAAACTTAGAAGACTTCTGGAAAACAACAGTAGGTTATCTCCTGTAAACCCTAGAAAGACTAAGGAAAGTTTGTGGTTCAGAATTTTGACAAAAAGAAAAATGTATAGAACACGGTGAAAGATACAGAACCTTGTTTCTCTGGAGAATTCAAGAGAGCTCATTAAATCTTATCAAATCAGATCCATAGACAGTGAATAATTCTACTGTGACTAGAGTGATAGCTTTCTAGAGACAAAAGAATAAAAAGAAGTAGGTGTCAAGAGTAGGTATCAGCATCTCAGAGAAGATGACTGACCTGGACATTCAAGCTCTCTAGGATGTCAGACCAAAGCCACTGATTGGCAAGTCATAAGAAGAATCAAGAATCACTAGGCACTGTGTTAGAGTAAAAACTAAAACCTAAGGGCCCTTCCTAATCCATGGCTTTCAGGATTAACAAAATTTCAACATCTGTCTTTTCAAATGAGAAGGAAAGATATCAACTCTTAATGCCTTTATTTCTCTTGAGGAGTAATTTTCCATGACATCCTTGGTGGAGAGTGAGACAATAACCTAAGAGATCACCTAATATCATAGGAGTTTCAGATACTTTGAGCAAGGGTTCAAACTTCTAGCACCAATCTTAAAGCACTCTGATCCCTAGGAAGAAACATAAAAATTTATGGCAAACAGGGGTTCTGGGTGGCTCAGTCAATTAAGCACTGGCCTCTTGATTTTGGCTCAGGTCATGATCTCACAGTTCATGGTTTCGAACCTGCATTGGGCTCTGCAGGTGGCACCATGAAGCCTGCTTGGCACTCTCTCTTTCCCTCTGTCTCTGTACCTCCCCTACTCATGCTCTCTCTCAAAATAAACTTTTTAAAAAATATGGGAAACAAAATACCAGCATTTCAACTCCAATTTAAGTGTCTATGAACTTGAGAAATTACAATGGAATATCACCATACTGTTCATCTTCCAATAAGTGTATTACCTTGGACTGTGTTCTTCTATAACACTTCCCATAAAAGAAAATCTGGTTTCCTCTCAAGGGCAAAAACTGGACCTTTACTTCCTCTGTATGCCAAACACAATGCTAGGAACCTACTGGACTCTTATTAAATATTTTTTTGTGGTTGTTTCCAAGATGCTCCATGTTTGAATAGAAAAATTTCCTTGCTAAAAAAGTCACAGTTAATCTGAGAATAAAATAACATGGGTCATTCTTATTATGGGCTCCTAGCCCTCTCCTTTTAACTTGGCAAAACATTTCCTATCTCTAATTACTATAATTCCTTTTTATAATAACTCTACTTATTCACAGTGGCTATGCCCTCTATGTTCTAGGAAAAGAAAAGAAATATACCCATTATACTCCCTTTAAATTCCAAGCTTCTGCCTTCTCCCCAAACTCACTCTTCAAGAGGGGACTTTAGAGTTCATCATTCTTGCCTCCTTTGTGACACAGGTGTGTGGTGTTATCTGTACCTGCTAACTCAAACTGCCTCTTCAGCCAACTGCAAATAAACTATTATGGGGGAAAATGAAATCTTATTTAAAAACTTATAAAATATATTAAAAATCTTATTATATTATTAATTTTATTATCTGTAATATCCTATTATTTTATTTTATTATTACTAATTGGGGGAAAGGAAAGAGAAAAGCATTGGACAGAAAGAGAAGTATAAATAAAATGTCATCTCTGTGAAGGACTTAGTCAACAGTACAGGATATTCCAAAGCTGGGATGACCTCTCAGAATTGTCCAAAGTTAGAACAAGGGAGCCAAGTCTTTATCAAACTCATCAACCAGTCATTGAATACAGGTTTCCATGGAAGGAGGCATGACTCTGGTGTACATGATTTTCTTCAACTGAATCAATCCCAAAAAGAGCCAACAGCTGAGAGTTACCTGTCAGCAACCGTGCTACAGTCAGTGGAATAAATTCTTCATATCTGGAGAAGAATCTAGGCAGCAAATCACAACTTCTACATGAACATCCAAGCTTTAACTAGGGAATCTCATTATATATTGTTTCTTTCTTAGGGTAATACTATGGCCAGTTCTTCTTCCCCTATTAGGTAACTTTACCTTTCTCTTCCTATAAATCTAACCTATCCTTTATGTCCAAATCTAATCCTGCAAATACCTCAACAAGTATAACACTGTAGAGTAGTATCTCTCTTGCTTCCTAAGTTTGTAATTTTCACAAAACATATTAGACAAAAAATATGTAAATATTTTAAAGATTCTAATACTCATAGTCACTTTATAGAGCTCTTAGAACAAAGTACACACTACAGAGATTTCTCATAGCACTTCTCCAAATTCTTGTCTAAATAATAGCTATTATCATTAGTAAAAAACATGAAAAAGTATATGGTAGCTATTAACTACCAGAAAATGCAAGTGTTAATATGGAAAGTATAGGTCATTAATATCTTAGAAAGTTGTTAAGAGAAACGAATAAAATTGAAGTAGCTTAAAGAACATAGTGTATACTAGAATATGCTATCCTAATAGCCTTGTCTAACACAATGCCAGAAAATAAATACTAATTTCAGAACTCCCTTATCTGAAGGTTCCTCAAAGTTTAGTCACTTTATTGGTAACATTTATGGTAATATGCTATTTCCATAATTCTTATAAAGAATATCACATAGGAACATCTGGGTGGCTCAAATTGTTGAGTGACCAACTCTAGATTTCAGCTCAGATCATGATCCAATGGTTGTGGGATCAAGCCATGCATAGGGCTCTGCATTAAGCATGGAGCCTGCTTAAGATTCTCTCCCACTCTCTCTGCCCTTCGCCCGCTCAGACAGGCATGCACATGCACTTTCTCTCACTCTCCCTCTCTCTAAAATAAAAAAAATTAAGGGACACCTGGGTGGCTCAGTCAATTAAGTGCCCGACTCTTGACTTCAGCTCAGGTCATGATATCAGAGTTCATGAGCCCAAGCCCTATGCTAGGCACTGAGCTGGTGGTGTGGAGCCTATTTGGGATTCTCTATCTCTTTTCCTTTCTCTCTGCCCCTCTGCAGTTTGTGCTCTCTCGCTCTCTCTCTCTAAAAATAAATAAACATTTAAAAAAGAATGTTTTAAAAATTAATTAAAAATAAGTTAAATTTTAAAAATTAAAATCTAAAAAATTTAAAAATATATAAGATCATGTATTTCTTAAGGAATATTTTAAAACACAGTTTAACCCATATTCCTAATTGTTTTTTAGAAGAATGGAACATTTATAAACCCTGGGTGTCACAACATCTTTAATACTATGGTGAGTTTTAGGACCCTTTCTTTCTATAAAACATCATTTAAACATGCTAGGATTAATATAGGATTATTCATTATTCTCAGTCTCAAGGACTTGGCAAAATAATAAATATGTTATATTAAATTTTTACCTGGATAATTGGCCCATAATGTATTTCTATTAACTTTTTGTAATAAACATTTTTAGGGAGGTATAACATATACAGTACACAAATATTAAATTCAATCACTAACAAGATCAAGATCTAGAATATAAGACAAAATTAAAACGAGAAATAGACAAATTCACAGTCACAATTAATTCTGTCAATTTTTAAATATGTTTTAAAGTTATGCTATTAAATACATACTGGTCTAAGATTTGGGCTTCTTTTTAAATTGACCCTTTTTTCATTATGAAATATATTTTTATATCTTGTACTATTTCTTATAGAAAAGTCTTCTTTGCCTGACATTATTATAGCCACATTAAATTTCTTTGTCCATATGATCTGTCTTCTTACATCCCTTTCTTTTGTTTTAATGCTAAAAATATCTTGTAAAGAATCTTACAAAAGTCGGGAAGAGAAAGGAGGATGTTAGCCAGCCGACATCAAAGTCTGGGCTGAGGAAGGACAAAGTGCTGCCTGGAGAAACTGGTAGCTAGAGCAGTATGCAGAGATCAAGAGGAACCAGGAACCTAGGTCAGCCACATGTATGAGCACCACACACGGCAAAGCTATTGGTCCCAATCATTCCTCCTTTTCAGGAAGGAAGAAGCAGGAGCTCACTCTTCGGACATGTTCTTGATGGTCTTATGATCTTTCATGACCTTCTCCCAATCTTTCATTGGCTTTCTCAATGACCTCATCCCTGGCAGTGCCCTCGTCCAGGCAGCGTGGGGGCAACTCTGGAGCGTCTGGGGTTTGAACACGGAGTGTAAAAGTTCTGAACACCACTTCTCTTACAAAAAGTGTGTTGTGCTTTGTGCCTGTTGAATGTATATTTGGTTAGGTCCCCTTCGGAGCCTGAAGCAAGAAGCCAGAACAATAAAGTGTCTATTCTTCTTCTTTCAAATGCTGCCAATCAAAGATGTGAAAGGTTGTTGAGGCCCAAACTTCAAAGCTCCACAGTAGCAGTCTCCTGTGTGCTTCATTGGGCTCTGATATTGGAAGGTATCCAGCGGTAGCTTGGTTGTGCCCTGGAAGATGATCTTTTGCCACTTCTGGGGCATCTCCCAGAGTTCCTGCTGGCTGCCCAGGGCCAGCAAGGTCACTGAGGCCATTGGGGTTGCTGGGGTTGGCTATGGCTGTGACAGTGGAGGGGGCAGCATCATGACCAGTGCCAACTCTGGCTGCATCTGCCCACACCCACCTCCTGGACCCACAGCACCGACTACCGCTGGGCTCCTCTCCACCTGCCTGTCATGTGAGGTGCCGTGGGGTGAAGGTGACCACTGAGGGGCCCCTCGAAGACCCAGGATGCTTCTCTCATCCTTTTCTATCAACTCTTACCCTTTTCTTTTCAATCTATATCTTTATTTAAAATAGATCTCTTTATAAAGCATATACTCAGATTTGGTTTTTAATCTATTTGCTTTCTAGCGCTTGACCCATTTATATGTAGTAGCTTATGCTGTTGCATTTAACAACATCTCAATAATCATTTCTCTTTGCTCCATCTAGTTTTTGTTCCTGTTTTCATCTTTTCCTCCCTTCTTAAGAATTAATCAATTTTTAAATTTCCATTTGTTTCTTCTTTTAGCTTGTTTGATTACATTTTTATTATTTTTAAGAAGTTTCCCTAGAGATTACAATATTCATCTTTGCCTCCACACAATCATCCTAACATTAGTACTTTCCTCAATTCCAAACAATGCACTAACTTGACAACAATTTAACTCCATTTACCTGCATCTTGGCATTTATGCCATTATAGGTATATATATTATATTTCCATTTTTATAAACCACAAAGATATTATGTTTTTTGTTTTAAACACCAATATCTTTTCATATTTACCCCATATTTACACTTTCCATTGCTCTTTATTTCTTCCTGCAATTTTATGCATCCATCTGGAATCACTATCTTTTACTGTGAAGAATTTCCTTTAGCATATCATATAGTCTGCCTCACCTAGCGACAAATACTCTCAGATTTTATCTGAGAACTTCTTTATATTATCTTTACTTTTTTATAATTTATTTTTAATGATGTTACATTTATATAGAAATTGCAAAGATAGTACTGTTTCTTTATAGCATTACCCAGATCCCCCCTACCATTACCATGTGACATAACCATGGCACATTTCAAAAGTAAAACACTAACACTACTACTAATTAAACTATATACTTTATTCATATTTCACCATATTTCCCACTAATATTCTTCTGTCCCAGGATACAATCTGAGATAACGTACAATACCTAGCAGCTTTATTTTTCAAGAATATTTTTTACTGTGTATGAAATCCTGTATTGGTCATTATTTTCCTTTCATCTCTTTAAAGATGTTATTCTACAATTTTATCCCACAGTTTCTACAAAAAAGTTAGCCATTACCCTTATTGCTGTTACTTTAAAGACAAGGTGTGTTTATTTTGCCTCTGGCTGATTTTATGCTTTTTATTATATGTTGGCTTTCACCTATTTAATATCATGTGCCTAGATATAGATTTCTTTGTATATGATTAGAGTTCACTGAAGTCTCTTGTACCTGTGTATTGATACCTTCTTTTAATTTTGAAAAATTCCCAGATGTTATCTCTAAAAATATTGCTTCTTCCTGATTCTCTCTCAACTTTCCTTCTGAAACTCCAACCATATATATGTTAGAATTTTCCCTGTGTCTTGTATCCCCTGATTTATTATTTTCATTATTTTTGATCTCTTTGGTTTAAATAGTTTTTATTGATGTGTCTTCAGGTTCACTAACATTGTCTTCCACTAAGACACCAAATTATTCTTATTTTCAGATATTATATTTTTACTGCTAAACATCAATTTTATTCTTTTTATATTTTCTAATCTTATGTTAAAACTCTCAGTCTTGAGAAAAGCAGAGTGGGACAGGAGGTGGACTATAATGAGCTGAGGGAATGTGGAGGGGTAACGAAAATTGTTCTAAAACTTGATTGTAGTCATAGTTGTATAACTATAAAATTACTAAAAAAATTTAATTGTACACTTACAATTATACCTCAATAAAGATGTCAAAAATGAAAAATATTTCATGTTTTTATTCATTTTTATCCATCTTTTCCTCTATTTCTTAATATATTTAAAATAATTATTTTAAAGCTTGGTTAGCTATATCCAATATGTGAATTAGCTGCGGGAATCTGCTTTTATTGCCTATTTTTGTTCTTGCTTATTGGTCATACTACCCTACTTTGTCATGCTGTCATAATTTTTATTGTATGATTAACATTGTGCTAAAAAACCTAAAACCAAAAAACAGAAAACAAAACAAACAAAAAACTTGTAGCACTTGCTGATGATGTTACTTACCCAAAGGAAGATTATTCTTTCCCCCTCTTTGGCAGATAAGTTGGAAAGTTGGATACCTAAATCCAAACAGGGATTTAACTTAGTCAGGCGTAGGTTTCAGTTTTAGTAAAATGCAGTCTACCATTACTTTAAAAGTGTTTCTTGGACCTGTATGTTCTGTCCTATTGCTGTAGACTCTGGCAGGTCTTTGTTTAGTCCTGAAAAACTACAGGAGATTCTATTCTATCTTGTATAGATTTTGGGCTTAGCTTTATAGTTTCCCACCTCACACTATTTCAAATACATATCAAATATAATGATGTGTTAAATATTCTGATGTGAAGACTGGCCATGCCAAGCCTCCTTCCTCCAGCTGGACTATGTCTGTACACATGAGGAAACTGCAAGGAATTTTACCTGTGTTTTCGAAGTCTTGACCGTGTCATTAAGTTACGTTTCATGGGAAAAAGGAACTATAATTTTGAGTCCAATCTGAATTCAGTCAATCATACTATCTTATACAATTGCCAAAAGAACCAAACTTGAAAATAATAAAATGAAGATCCAAAATCAAAAAACGGTGGAATAGTAGTTACCAGGGGCTACAGATTGGAAAATAGAAGCAATGTTGCTTATCAGTATATACTAGTATCTAATACATATTAAAGTAATTATAGAGAACAAAACTATAGTATCAACATTGAGCTTGCTAAAAGACCAGATCTTAATTCTGGTCTTAAGTGTCTGATTCTTAAGTGTTCCTACCACTAGAAGAAATGATAATTATATGACACAACAGAGATGTTTAGCTAATGTTACAATGGCAATCTTACTGCAATATAAATGTATCAAATCAACACTATAACAAAATTTGTTATAGTGGAACTGTTGTCTTCTCATGCTCTATTACATCATACTTATAATAATAATTTTAATCTTATTATACTTAAATGAACAAACATGTTTAAGTATTTGAGATCCATGTTAAGAAACAGAATTGCAAATGGTCTCAAAAACAAGTCTTTTGCCTATAATGTTGAAAAAGTTCTGGAAATAGTAATGATACTCTAGATAATATAAAATCAGTGTGTTTACCCACCTAACCAGGTCTAAAGTGCCCAAGGTGTGGCCATTCTCCAAAACACAGCAGTTAGAAA